>NC_056730.1:462914430-463214430 GCF_019279795.1 Protopterus annectens | reverse complement strand
GATCAGTAAGCATAGAGAGCATATTAGCTGTATAATCTAATGTATTCAGTACAACTACCCCACTGCCTTTTTTGTAGGTATCATCAAATAGAGCATGTACTTGTGCCATTTACTTATTGTGATAGGATTTATCTATTTATGATTGCGATGTATATTAGCCTGCAGATATGTAATATTTTAGTGATGTTATAGATCTAGATATAGAATTAGTATGCCTATATGGCTTATATATATACAGATGTGTCTCCTATAGTAGGCATGTATACTCGCATTTGCCAGCTATAAACTAGATTCATGCCTCACATATATACGATTCATATTTATACGCTATATTTATCTTTGAATGTATACTGCTACTCATGGTATCCATGACAGCGTTTTATGTCCTGCAGATATCATCAGACAGAGTATGTATTTGTGCCATTTATTTATTATAATAGGATTTATTTAGTATACTGCTACTCACGGTATCCATGACAGCGTTTTATGTCTTTTAGATATCATCAGGTAGAGTATGTATTTGTGCCGTCTATTTATTATAATAGGATTTATTCCCTATGGTTGCGACTTAGATCAGGTTGCAAACATGTAATATTTTAGTGATGTTACAGATTTTTATTGTTTATATATTTGGGCATTTAGTTTTGTGATAAATAGGTGTTATGTTGAGACATATAATGTTGTATATATTTACATCTGTCAAGGCTGCACAACACTTGAGCCTTTAAGAAATCAACCGACATGAGGCTTGCCCATTGACACGCCCCATGTTTACAAAACCTTGCATTTTATGTCTTTATTCATAACCAGATCTATATCCAGTAAAAGAAATTGGAGTTAATATTTATTAAATTGTTAAGAGCAACATATGTACATATTCTCTTTTTCAGGCTTCAATATATTGTCTAATGATAGGGAGAGATGTGCCTAATGAGTAACGTTTACTGCACAATAACGCTCCGTCAGGATGGCGGTTGCTTTTAATTTATTTATTTGTAACGCAGTTATGCATTTAGCAACAACCATATTATGAGAAATAAATATCAATATATTAAGTCTTAGGACACAATTGAGCGATCTGCAGTGATATACATGTTCAGTAATATTTTTAGGATAGACAGGTTACTTATAGTCAACAACTTTAGTTTAGAATAGTGGTTATTTTATTTATTTATTTGTTCATTTATCAAATGTAGATTTTTCTGCTTGGATTCTTGATGTCTAAGTTACTTCCACTACCAGTGAGATGTTGCAGCTAGATAAATTGTTTTATTAGATAACTGTTTGTTAATTAACTAATTAATGTTCACTCTTCCCGCCTAGTTCAGCACAAAAAGGGAGAGTTTTGTATTTTTTATTCATCTGAAGAAGCGTAGGTTTCACTACACGAAAGCGCTCATCTGTTTGTCCATGGAATAAATCACCTTTTATTTTTACCACGGAGTTTTGTAAGTGAGTTCTTTTGATTGTGATCCTTTGATCGTGGTTAGACCTCCGTTTTGTGTTATATCATTATCGCTGGCTTTGTGACGGGGGTCTATTCAGCGTTGGAGCTGTTTCCTGTTTCTTTGGATTTTTACTTGCTACTTTGTTACAGCTCCTAGCACACGATGGAGACAATAGACATTGAGTTACGTTATCGACCGGAGACGAGGGATACCACTAGTTTGCGGGATGATATTTTACATCATGATGGGAACCCTTTATTGACTCTGGACTTTGTGAATACCAACGAAACTGTCACAACCTCCAACAATGGTGGGAATCTAAGTGAATTTTATGCTCTTTGTAAAACATTTGAAGATGATTTATACAGACTGCAACGTTTTGTGTGGCAAAGGCTACATCTAGAAGCCTGTCTACATTTTCGGGTGGTACCAAGGGGGATGCGTGTCTTTTGCATGCCCACCTGTGGGGACAGCCACCCGATCTTGCTAAAACAATGGCAGGATCTGAATATTGACTTAGGCTTCAGATACATGAAGCTACTTATACAATATTTTCAGCCACTAGAAACTGAACTACGCAATAAGGCAGATGCAGCCTATAAAGAGTTAATTGAGCGCTTCAATTCAGACTTTTGTTTAAATAAATTAAACAGCATTTGTACGCAAGTCAATACCTTCAGCATTAGACTTAAACAGATTAAACAAAAGAAGTTACTAAGAGATCATAATGATTTCCAATGTGGCCAGATCTTCGTTTGGCCCAGAACATACAACACTGATACTAACAATGAAGCTGCTTCATCAGCCAGCAATTTGGCATCTAAGAGTAAATTGAACACTACCATAATGACTCCATCTTCACGAGGTGTTTCGTCTCCATCTACTTCCAACTTATTGGGAAATAAAGAACCTGTGTCAGCAACACTAAGTGATACTGGTGGCCTTGTTGATTCCATGGGTGCTGATACCCCCCCACCCAATCAATTAGCTCTTTTAGATAAGCAAGTTGCTTCTGTACTTGGGGCCATACCCAAGGTCCCCACCAATGACAATGCCCGTTTTTTACCTTATCCAGTCAAGCAAAATTACCAAAACAGGGGGCGCTCGAACAGTAGAGGCCCAAGAAAAAGAAAACCATCAGGGGAAAGATTTGGAAAGACAAGGAGAACAAGGCATTGACTGACCTGGTTTTTAATTTTTCTGATATTACATTGGATAGCACACAAATTAACCTTTTGAACAAAGGCCTCAACTTCATTCCAGCCTGCTCTGGTGTTTTGAGTGAAACACTCATTGACTTAAGACTCTTTTGTCGCATGCTTTCCTTGAAACTGTTTTTCAAAGATCAACCACAAGTCAATATGATTGATAGGAAGTTAATTCAGTTTAAACGTAAGAGTAATTTCATGCCAATTATGCCTAGTCATGTAGAGTGTTTTTTAAGGCTTTGTGAGACAGATTTCTATAACCCTTTTTCAAATAACAACAACAAGGTAATATACTACAACTTAACTGCACTGGAACATAAATCTCTCAATGACTTTAAACATAGAAAAGATATAACTATTAAACCTGCCGACAAAGGCGGTGGGGTAGTTGTACTGAATACATTAGATTATACAGCTAATATGCTCTCTATGCTTACTGATCAGGATACATATAAGGAAATCCATATTAATGAGGTCAACAATATTATTCATAATATTCATGACATCCTGTATGACTTAGTTATGTGTAGGCAGATCAGTAAAGAGATTTATGAATTTTTCTATATTGAACATCCAGTCCTACCCATCATAAAGGGATTGCCCAAGATTCACAAGAATGTAGTCCCCATACCAATGAGACCAGTTGTATCGGGGGAAAATTGGGCAACTTATAACATCTCCACCTTTATTGAACATCTATTAAAACCTATAGTTGAGTCATTTTCATCTATATTGAGAGATACTTACCAGTTGCTGGAGCATCTGAGCAATATAACATTAAACACTGACCTGATATCTTTTCATCACCTTAGATGTCAAGAACCTGTTCACCTGTATACCTAATGATATAGGTATACAATCTATTCGTGAGATACTTACAAGTGAATCTCCATACAGTAGTGACAGGAATATTCTTATCTGCCAACTACTAGATTTGGTGCTTAATAACAACGTCTTTGTGTTCGGTGAGAAATGTTATCTGCAGCAGTGGGGTGTTGCCATGGGCACACCCTGCGCTAATTCATATGCTAACCTAGTGGTTCTAGATTGGGAAAAGAATTATGTATTCACTCACCCTATGTTCAACAGGGTGAAGGTGTACAAACGCTTTGTAGATGATATCCTAATTATTTGGGAAGGTACACAGACAGAGTTCAATCTATTCTGGTCAAGCATAGAATCCACCACCCCCTTTCTCTCATTCACTCAAGAAAGTTCTGAAACATCTATTTCTTTCTTAGATGTGTTGCTTAAGATTAATGATTGTGGACAGGTTACATCTTCCCTATACAGGAAATCAGTTTGGAAAAATACTATACTCAAGTATGACAGTATGCATCCCAGATTTATATTCTCTGGCATTATTAAAAGCCAATTCATGAGGATCAAGAGACTCTGCAAAGAACAGCATTCATTATCAGCAGAAGCTGATTTGATGGAAACCCTGTTCAAAGACAGAGGCTACAACTTGAATATGGAGAAGGACATTAGATCTATGGCATTGGGTTCTGGGTTACCCGAAACTCTTAATGCCAACACCAATTATGAATATAAAAAATATTGAACTCATTTTGATACGCATAACCTGAGTAGACTACTTAAATATACAGTTAAGTATACGAGTGATGTGAAGAGTATTCAAGGGGTGATCTCTCGTAACTGGAATGTCCTTACCATGGATGGTGCAACCAGAGAATTGGTAGGGGAAAGACCTAGATTTCTATATAGAAACTGTAGCAACCTAAAAAGGATTCTATGTAATGATTCACTGTCCAATACAACAGTCATTGCCTCAAGTAGGCTTAATCAAGGAACGTACCCATGCAATAATTGCAATAGATGTGGTCACATCACTACCATCCAGGAATATCATCATCCCAACATGAATTATAGTTTTATTCCTAGGTTTATTGCTACATGTGACACAAAGAATGTAATATATCTTGCCAATTGCTCAGGCTGTACAGCGTTTTATGTAGGCTTAACAAAAAGAAAACTTAGTGACAGGATTTACAATCACATGTATGACATCAGAAAGGGCAATGAGAATAATGCCCTGGCCAAACACATAATGGAATACCCCATACACCTTTCTTTCCAGTTTCGAGTGTTAGAAGTAGTAGCCCTGAATTTGAGGGGAGGTGATGATGCAAATAGGCTGGCTAAGGCTGAATTAAATTGGATATTGAAACTAGGGGCACATTTACCTCCGCGTCTTAATAATTCTATCTCCATTAAGCCCCTGCTTGAATGCACTAGAGTATATTAATAGATAATGACAGCTTTATTTTTAAGAATCTTCATGCAGTCCATCGGACTGTTATATACAATTTTGATATATATACTGTCAGCGTATTGTATTATTCTTATTTATATTTCCATTATGTAACTAGAATATGTTGAACATGAATAGTTACAATCTTAACAGTACATATAATGGTTTAACATTTTGGACAGTTAAGATTTTTTTTATACCAAGTCCCATACAGTTTTATAGGCACGATAACATTCAGCTTTGTAGTCCATAAGATATTACCTGTGGCTTCAATTTCTCTATGTATTCAGTGTTTCACACATTTGAATCACTATGCCTATATGGCCTACATACATACAGTTGTGTTTTTTATAATAGGCATGTATGCTCGTACTTGTCAGTTATAAGCTAGATTCATGTCTCTCATATATAAGGTTTATATTTTTATGCTATATTAACCTTTGGTTGCACATCGCTAATCATGGCCTTCATGACAATGTTTCAAGTTTTGTAGATATCATCAAATAGAGCATGTACTTGTGCCATTTACTTATTGTGATAGGATTTATCTATTTATGATTGCGATGTATATTAGCCTGCAGATATGTAATATTTTAGTGATGTTATAGATCTAGATATAGAATTAGTATGCCTATATGGCTTATATATATATATACAGATGTGTCTCCTATAGTAGGCATGTATACTCGCATTTGCCAGCTATGAACTAGATTCATGCCTCACATATATACGATTCATATTTATACGCTATATTTATCTTTGAATGTATACTGCTACTCATGGTATCCATGACAACGTTTTATGTCCTGCAGATATCATCAGGCAGAGTATGTATTTGTGCCGTTTATTTATTATAATAGGATTTATTTAGTATACTGCTACTCACGGTATCCATGACAGCGTTTTATGTCTTGTAGATATCATCAGGTAGAGTATGTATTTGTGCCGTCTATTTATTATAATAGGATTTATTCCCTATGGTTGCGACTTAGATCAGGTTGCAAACATGTAATATTTTAGTGATGTTACAGATTTTTATTGTTTATATATTTGGGCATTTAGTTTTGTGATAAATAGGTGTTATGTTGAGGCATATAATGTTGTATATATTTACATCTGTCAAGGCTGCACAACACTTGAGCCTTTAAGAAATCAACCGACATGAGGCTTGCCCATTGACACGCCCCATGTTTACAAAACCTTGCGTTTTATGTCTTTATTCATAACCAGATCTATATCCAGTAAAATAAATTGGAGTTAATATTTATTAAATTGTTAAGAGCAACATATGTACATATTCTCTTTTTCAGGCTTCAATATATTGTCTAATGATAGGGAGAGATGTGCCTAATGAGTAACGTTTACTGCACAATAACGCTCCGTCAGGATGGCGGTTGCTTTTAATTTATTTATTTGTAACGCAGTTATGCATTTAGCAACAACCATATTATGAGAAATAAATATCAATATATTAAGTCTTAGGACACAATTGAGCGATCTGCAGTGATATACATGTTCAGTAATATTTTTAGGATAGACAGGTTACTTATAGTCAACAACTTTAGTTTAGAATAGTGGTTGTTTTATTTATTTATTTTTTCATTTATCAAATGTAGATTTTTCTGCTTGGATTCTTGATGTCTAAGTTACTTCCACTACCAGTGAGATGTTGCAGCTAGATAAATTGTTTTATTAGATAACTGTTTGTTAATTAACTAATTAATGTTCACTCTTCCCGCCTAGTTCAGCATAAAAAGGGAGAGTTTTGTATTTTTTATTCATCTGAAGAAGCGTAGGTTTCACTACACGAAAGCGCTCATCTGTTTGTCCATGGAATAAATCACCTTTTATTTTTACCACGGAGTTTTGTAAGTGAGTTCTTTTGATCGTGATCCTTTGATCGTGGTTAGACCTCCGTTTTGTGTTTTATCATTATCGCTGGCTTTGTGATGGGGGTCTATTCAGCGTTGGAGCTGTTTCCTGTTTCTTTGGATGTTATAGGAAATCTAAGTCTATTGACATTATTCTCCGAGGTGTCTGATGTTACCACCTTCTCGGAGAAATAAGCTTTCCCTATGGTATCCCTAATTTTAGTCAGCTCAAATAACTGTTTGTCAAAAATCTTACTGGAATAGCCTCTGTCTAAAAATTCAGTTTTAAGATTTACCAGGGCCATTTCAAGTGATGCATCTTCATTATGCAATCTCGTAAGTCTCAGTATTTGCGCTCTCACTATATTGTTTTTTACGAATTGTGGGTGCATGCTGTTATTATGCAGTAATGCATTCCTTCTAGTAGATTTTCTAAACATACTAGTATGAATTCCTAGCAAGTCAGACTTTTTTATTTTCACACCAAGGAAGTCTATCTCATTCTCAGAAACTTTACTAGTGAATTTTAAAAAAAGTGGTATTACCAAGATAGTCTATAAATGAATCAAGATCTTCTTTGGTCCCTTTCCATAGGAGAAACATATCATCAACAAAACGGGTATACCAGATTATTTTATCTAAATAGGATTCCAAAGACAAAAATGCATTATGCTGCCATTCTACTAAAGCTAGATTGGCATAGCTATTGGCACAGGGTGTGCCCATAGCCACGCCAATCTTCTGCAAAAAATATTCATCTCTGAATATAAATACGTTGTTTTCTAAAATAATTTCTAGCAGAGAAGATACAAAGTTTATCTTATCAACTGTATAAGTCTTCTTCATAGTTAATAAATTTTTAATATTTTCTATCCCCCAATCATTGGGGATAATAGTAAACAGGGACACTATGTCCAATGTAACAAAAAAAAATACTGTTCATCTACACCTTTCATTTTACCATACATCTCTAAAAACATCTTTGTATCACTCAGAACACTGTTGCATTCATTGAGTATAGAATTCAGACATTTCTCCACATAAATGGACAAAGGTTCAGTAGCCCAACCTTTTCTAGAGACAATGGGTCTCATTGGGGGTATCCTAAGATTCTTATGGATTTTTGGCAGCCCGTAAATAATAGGATAAGTAGGATTCTCAACTGTGAAGTATTTAAATAAATATTCTGTAATCGTTCCATTAATTAACAATTCGAAAAGCATAACAGCTATTCTATCTGTAATTCCCTTCACTCGTATATGGGTAATTCTCTGATATGTCTGTTCATCATCTAATAATAAACGCATTTGTGCAATATATAAATCTTTATCTAGTACAACCACCCCACCCCCTTTATCAGCGGGTCTTATTTCTATTGAATGCAAACGTTTCAGCTCATTTAAAGCAATGCCCTCTTCTCTGCTCAAATTGAAGTATTTATGTGTTGTTCCATTATTATATCTCTGCCTGATTTCCTGTTCACAAACAGATACAAATGTTTCAACAATAGGATGTTGTTTGGGAACAAATGTGCTAGGTTTTGCAAAAACATTATATTCAGTATTACTTGTTTTAAAAATAGTCTTAAGCATTAGAGTTCTAACAAACAGACTAAGTTCTTGTAGTATGCCTGCTATGTCAGTTTGTTGCGCAAGGATAAAGGATAAACCTTTCCCTAAAACAGAAAGTTGTGCTTCTGTGAGTGTTAAATTAGAGATATTTAAGACCAAACCTTGGTAGTTCTGCTCCTGGTTTGTCTCAGCTGACCCTCTGGCTGTTGTTGTTTGCCGATAACTCTGCCCCTCCGATTCCGACTCCTGGACAGTTCTTTGATAGGTAGTGGGTCTTGCAGTTGGAAAGGCATAAACTGTGTCCTTTTTAGACCACCCATTTCTATTGAAAAAGAATGCCTTGCTGTCAGATTTTCTGTTTCAATAGTAACCACATTGTCTTTAGTTAAAGTCTATGCAGTTTCAGTGGTTGTGCGTGCCTTTTCAGTTATAGATGTTAATTCCTTGTCGTCCACACGCACTAACAGTTCCTGTTCTGCTTGGATCTGTTCAATAGGTCGCTGAGTATTGGAGTTTTCAGTTCTATACATGCTATTGGTTATGGGGGTTCTAGGCCAAGAAAAGCCCCTCCCCGTCTGAAAGTCATTCATATCTCTTTGTAATTTCTTAAGTTTACCACTCTGTAAAATGCTTGTCATAACTGGATATTTGCTCATGTATTACATCAATTTTATCCAGTATGATATCCGAAGGAAATGTACTTTGTAAATGTACATAACTCTCCTTGAGTTCTTTCATCAACTCATGCTTTTGTGGGAGAAAATGATCTAATAGCAGACGCATATAATCATAACTTAACTGAAGGTTCATCTGCTGCCAATTTTTAAAAAGCTTGGGGTATAAATCCCCATACGAGGGCATAGTTAGAACTCGTAAACCTCTGGGCACAATTTTGTATCATAGAGATGCGTCGAGGTGAAACCTCTACCACTGCAGAAGGGGGAAGAAGTTTTGGCTACATTCTCTGTCTTATGGCACAGGAGATAGCTTTATGTCTTTCCACCATTCTTTTTGGCCTAGTGCTTCATCATAAAGTAAAAAGAAGAAAGACCTTATATAATTCTTGTCACCTCATTTGTTGAGAAGGTTATAAATTTGGGTACTCTAGTACTGTGCTGTAGGGGAAGCTCTTCTCATGTTGGCCTATAATGACTGACGTGGTTGGTTTAGCAAGTATCTCACCTCAGGGTGTGACTGTTCCCATGTCAACCTTTAATTTGTTGTATCTTCTGGCTGAGGTGTCAGAAATAACTGAAGCTACCAGAAAGACTTCCATTTAGCTGGCTTGCATCTCCATGTGGAAGCAGTTCTGATTTAGCTGAATGGTACCTCATACTGCACCATATAGCCAGCAAGCAGGTTATTCTGACCATATTAAAGGTCGACATGGGAACAGTCACACACTGAGGTGAGATATTTATCAACAACTTCCACCACTCCATCCCCAAGTCCTCACTCATCCAGTATGCAGATCACTCCACTATCATCTGCTCAGCTTACTCCCCCACTGAACTCCTATCTAAAACCCAATCAGCCTTCCATCACCTGGCCCTAAACCCTAACAAAACTAAACTGATGAGATTCACTCCTTCTAGAAATTCCACTATCAACAAAGACTCATTCCCCATACTCAGCCAAAATAATAACCCCCTTGAAATTGTTCCCAATACCAAACTGCTCGGCATCATCATTGATGAAAATCTAAATTTTGACACCCACATCCATTCCACCATCAGAAAAATCTATCAAAACCTAGGTATCCTTTACAGACACAACCGCTACTTCAGCCCCTCCACCAGACAAATCCTAGCCTCCTCCTATCATCTCCCCACTCTTATGTACCATGCTCCTCTGTTCAACAATCCCCAGCATGGCCTACAATTCAAGCTCGGGTCCTGTTACCATAAAATTTGCAAATTTGCAACCAATTCAAAAAACGCATCTCACCACTGCCACTCCCTCCGTACACTGCAATGGCTCGAACTTCCAAACTACTGAGATTCCTCCATTTCACCACTGCCCATATGCTCATCTTCAAACCTTCAACCTGCTCCTGTCTTGCTACTGCCTTAACCCTCTAGATACCTAACTGCTCACTCAGATCTGAAAACCAAAAATCTCCTACAAATCTACAAACCCTCACGTCCTCCTGGCCAACAGCTACTATCCTGCTCCATAGCTAAATAGTGGAGCTCCCTCCCCCTTCGCAATATATATAACAATACCAGTTTCAAATCTCAATTCTCCTCCCATCTGTCTTCTAAATGGGAATGCCCATGTCACGCTCCAACTTAATCTTTCCCCTCTAAACCCTACATTCACTCTGTTCTCCATCCTTTACAACACTTAGATATTTTTCTTTTTATCTCCACCAAGACACCCCAGGACAATTCTCCTAATGCACATTGGAAGACCTGGTCAATAATATGAAAATAATTTTAAAAAAAAATCAAATATTCACATATCTATATTTTACTCTTGCTGTTGAATATTCTACTGCTGTTTGTACTGGTATGCCTAATTCACAATGTTCTATTGTATGCTTATTTTACAATGTTCATTGTCTATATGTATCATGTATATATGTATCAAGTCTATATGTATCATGCTGATCATGCTGTATCCCTGTTTATATTACATCATGTGTGTCTGTATATTGTTTGTTTGGAGCTTTTCTCCCTGGGTCTCCACTGAAAATGGGCTCTTCTCGGCCCAGTGGAGTTCCCTGGTCATCAAACTTAAATCAAATAATAAAATAAATAAAAATAAATGTTAGGCACCTTTACTGTTTTGGCTTTGGTCAACCCACAATCAGGGTGCATATGACATCTGTTTCTGACCATTATGTTTTTTTTTGTGTAATACAGGATTGTGGTCCAGCAACAGTTAGTCAAGAAGTTTCATAAAGAAGTTCTGTTTCTCTATTCTCCTTTGAAAAACTCTTCCCTTTGTGAAATCTTGATGTCTTGATTGGCAGGCTTCCACTTTCCTTGTTTGAACCCACTGGCTCTGCAGCAAAACTTCCTGAACTGAAAAACACTTTTTTTCTGGTGGCCATTACATCTTGTCAAGTGATCTAGGAGCTGCAAACGGTCATATACATGTATCATTATTTGGCCTTTTGGCCTATCTTTAGAGTGTTTTCTAAATTATCCTTGAACCTGTCTATTATTCACCCCATTTTCTTTGCCATGGCAGAAGCCAGAGCACAGAGGTCTCATCACACATGAATTTGCACCACCTGCTCAAATTTTATCCAGAGCCAGTTAATGAGATTAGGAAGACTGAACAGGCGTCTATTTTCTTTAATTCATGGAGGAAAGGGTTCACAGTTGCCAAATAGACCCTTTCCACTTAGATTGCATCTCTTTTGTCATTAGGCAGCTTACTGGAAAAATTAAAAATATGGTGAGTGATAAATAAGAACTTGTACTGAGTTGTAGGTGATACACCTTTGCATTGCAGAAACCCAAATTGAAGTGGTTCAGTTAACCTGGGATAAAGGTGGAGCAAGATATTGATTTTTTTGCTGAGCACATATTTTGTAATCTGTGTTAGTAACAGAACTGGCTGAGAGTTGTCTATGTTAAATATCTGTGTTGCATTGAAGTAGAAGTATAGTTTGGGGTAATGTGAAATACTTATCTGGTACACAAATAGTGGAAGTCTTGAACTGAAAATGCTGAGTTAGTTTTTGAAAATAGCAAAATAATCATCTATAGCCTTTGGATCTTTAATGACTACGTCATCAGGTCTAAGTTTCTTGTTAAAGTTGTACTTCTTTGCCTTAGTTACAGTTACTGAATAATTCTAGCTCTATGGCATACAAGGACAGAGCCCCACCTATGACCCAAACAACCCATGTTTGACTTGCAGTTCTGGTACTGAAAGAGCTGAGCAGTGGAGTGTAGGAGTGAGCAGCTTATGCTTGCTTATTTTTCTTACGAGAAGGGAGATAGTGGTCTAAGATGGCCATATTACTCCTGTGTGAGCAGACTTCTGCATGAACGACCAAGGGACGGGGTCTTGACCTTCCAAGCCATTGACAGTAGCAATTGTAGACATGTTTCTGTAATCCAAGTTTTTATGCCAGGCACGGGACGGGGGGGGGGGGCTTAACCATTAAAACAAATAGTAATTGAGGGCTGATGGTTGGCAGGCATTATGGGGGAAATAGCATAAAAATTACTGACTATTTTCAATGGTAATTATATTCACCACATAAATAAAGAATGTGAAGTTGTTCTATTTCGCCGTTCATTCTTACAGATGGGTTCAGAGCCGATCCTTGGCTCCGAGTCAGCCTACTAAAAAGCTCGATTTCTTCAGACAGCTCGAGGCCAAGTCCCTATCTCATGATGCAGCTTGAGTTACCCAGATCTAGTTTGCTGCTGCAACAGATCGGAGGTTTCCTAGCACAGCTCTGGCCAGTATAGTTTTTCTTCTAAAAAATTTCAAAATTTTGTCTTACATATTAATAGTTATTGATAGTTATAACTTTAGATCTTTAATAGCTTAAAATTAGATAGTTCTCTTACTTCCTTTGGCCTTTGTTTTTTTATAGGTCTTTAGCATTCCCTTTCCCTTTTTTGGTGTGCCTTTATAAAAATATTAGGATAATTTTATATAGCTTTGTAGTGTTTAATAAGTTTCTGTAAGCCTTAGACATTGTGTGCGAGTGTATTTAGATAGTTATAGTCAAATTACATTTATTCATATACAGCCCATTTGTTTATTAAGGGCTAATTATTGTAGTTTAAGATTGCTAAAGTTTGTTTGTGTGTGTGTGTTTGTGTGTGTGTGTGTGTGTGTGTGTGTGTGTGTGTGTGTGTGTGTGTGTGTGTGTGTGTGTGTGTGTGTGTGCATTCTTCTTTGATACTACAGTCTGTTGGTGTACAGTTAGATATTTTTGGTACTGTAAAATTTAACATGGCTGACCAAGAAAAAGACAAACATCCCAAATCTAGATTTAAAAAATGTCCAAAGTGTGGACAAAAGATGTCAGTGACAGATGGTCATGTAAATTGTGTTTATTGTCTCGGAGCCTTGCACTTGCAAGAGAGCTGCTCCATTTGACATTTCTTTTCTAGCAGAGTACTACATGAAAAGAACAGAAAACTGATTGATTGATAGAGGACTTCTAAATCTTCTTTTCAGGAAGCTTTGAGCGACCAGGATAAATCTAGCCAGTCTCCCAAGTTTTACAAGTCTTCTAAGGCTTCTTCATCTGATTTGTCAAAATCCAAGAAACCGTCGACGTTGGCTCCACAGCCTTCGGAGCTGAGCTTTCCTGTCTTTTCGGAGCTGGTCCCCAGTCCTGGAACTGGTCACCGAAGTACTAAAATCTCCTATTCACCAGTCGGTACCTCCCTCCATACATTCATCTCGGTCCTCGATTAGCCTATCCGATTTGGATGTGGATCGTGTGGTGCAGAAGCTGCTACACGCACCAGCATTTGCTAAATTTTTATTGGTACCAACCCAACTGGTTTTGGAACCAAAAACTGTTATTTCATCAACTTCTTTTCTTCCTCTGAACCATACCGGTCCATCGGAGCTGGAGGAGGTGGACCTTATGATTGTGGAACCTTTGGAGCCGACGCCTTCTCCAGTGCCATCAGTTCCATTTACTCAGACTTCCTTGGCACCAATTGAGGAGTCTATGAGCCGACACTCTCCGGTCGGGTCCAGGGACGATAGTTGGACTGACCTTGTCGGTTCCGGCTTTGCCTCTCGGGGCCTTGGCTCAGATGAGTTCAGCTCCTACCTCTGGTTCGGAGCCCACTGTTCTGGTGCTGAGGGGATTGATTGTTTCTTCAGATCCAGTGGTTCCTTCTCATCAGAGCAGAGGTGCCTTTGAAGCCATGAGGAGAGTAATGTCCCCTAGGACATCCACAACTTCAGGACCAACTACCTCCTCCCCAAAAGCGCCAGTGTGTCCACTTCTGTCTCACAGATTCCTTTGAAGCGTAGAGACCCTGAGCCTCAGGAAGCCCCACTGAGTGGCCCCTACTCTTCTGAGACCTCACCAGAAGTTCCCATTGATGAGGTTCCCAGGAAGAGAATTTGCAAGAGAAAGCACCTAGACTCCCCGCATTTGTCTCTCGCATCTGACACCAACTAAGATGAATCAGAAGCTCCCCACGGTTCCCCTCTGAAGATATCTCATTTGCAGATATATTAGAAATCCTTAAGCAGAGAGCTGGCTGGAAGCCCACCCACCCTACTGAAGATGAGTCGGTTCTCCTGAAGGCCTTTGGTTCTCAACCCTTCACCTCTTGGGTGTCTCCGCCCTTCAATGAGCTCATGGAGCTGGTCTCACAAAGGGCATGGGAGTCTCCAGACACCATGGAGCCTGTCCCTAGGAGGCTCAATAAATTTATTTCTGCCCCTCAGGATAAATCTTATCTCACTAAGGGAGTGCCAGTTGATGCCATGGTGGTGGCGTCAGAAACTTCTTCCTCTATCCATTCTCCTAACAGAGACTCTAGGATCATGAATAGATACGGGAAGTGCATGTACAGTTTAGTGACTTTTGCCATGCATTCACTGAACTATCTTACACATTTCACAAGACTACAAAGAGACCTCCTAAAAGAGCTTGGAGATGCTCTTCAGGGTACGGTAGCGGCAGGAGCTTCAGACAAAGTTGCCTCCCAGCTTGCTACCCTTAATTCCATAGTGAATTCTTCCATGCTTCTCATCTCATATGCAGCTGATGGAACGAGTAGGGCAGCGGGTACAAGAATTGCTCTCAGGAGACACTCCTAGATGCGCTTATGTTCCTTTGCGAAGCCCTTTAAGTCACCCTTTGTCAACATCCCTTTTGAAGGCTCATCCCTTTTCGGGCTCAAAGTTAAGGAAACTTTGACCAGGTGTGAGCAGGAAGGAAAGACTCTGTCTGCTGTCAGAGTCCGTTTTTCTACCCCTACTAGACCCTACCCCAAGGGTCAAAAGGGAGGAAAGATGTGGTTCCGAAAAGCCCAAGGAGCATTTCTGGACACACGTGGTGAACCCCCCTCCAGGGGCAGAGGAGGGGGCAATAATGGAAGACACCGCCCTCGCAGTAGAGGGGTCCACAAAACCAGGACGACAGAGACCAGTTCTTTGGAAAGCCCTACCAGCGCTCCTAAAAGGAGGCTTGACGTTCCTACTCTGGATGCAGTCAGGGGTTGCTTATCTTTGTATCCAGATGCCTGGCTCAACATAACTAATGACAACTGGGTACAAAGTATAGTTTCCAGAGAATATTTCATTCCCTTCGCCATCCCCCCTCCATTGACAACAAAAATCCCGGACGTTCCAGCAAGTTACAGTAGAGGTCCAAACGTTGCTAAGAAAGAGTCATCCAACCAGTCCCATCAGAGACAGGATCCAGAACTTACTCAAGATTATTTTTAGTTCCAAAAAAGTCAGGGAACTAGTGACCTATTTTGGACCTCAGCAGACTAAACAGATCTGTCAAGAAAGAAGTTCTGGATGGTCACACTTCAGTCGATACTTCCCTTCTTAGGGAAAGACAATTGGATGTGCTCGATAGATCTCCAGGATGCGTACTACCATATAAAAATGGCCAGACCATCCAAGGATCATCTGCGCTTCGGGCTGGAAGCCAATCATTACCAGTTTCGAGCCCTGCCCTTTGGTCTCACTACATCCCCCAGAATGTTCACCAAATGTATGGCAGTGGTCACGGCTCACCTGAGGTGTTTAGGATTCCAGGTGTTTCTGCACTTAGACAATTGGCTCCTCACCACCACCACCAGGCATCAGCTAATACAAGTCAGGGACACCACTCTTTCTCTTTGGAATCAACTGGGCATTACCACAAATTCAGAAAAATTTGTCTTGTCGCCATCACAACATATTGTTTTTATTGGAGCAGAATTGGACGCCACCACCACCACTTTAAAACTGCCATCAGAAAGGATATTACTACTTCGTCAGCAAATCCAGAACATCATATCCAGAGACAAGGCTCCAGCATAAGAAGTGCTAAAGTTGTTAGGGATGTTGGCAGCTGCAATAATAGCGATTCCATTTGGTCGCATGCACATGCGGATTGTACAGTGGCTGCTGTTCACACAATGGTCTTATCAAGAGCTCCCAGTGTCTCATCTCATTATTGTCATAAACACATGCAAAAAGGATCTTTGGTGGTGGTTGATCTCTCTTCAAGTAATGATAGGTCGTCCTTTTATCCTACCCTCACCATCGGCCACAGTGAAGACGGACACTTCCCTGATGGGGGGGGGGGGCATTTTCAGGGAAGAACAGCCCAAGGCACATGGACTGATCAAGAGACACATCTGCATATCAATGTCCTGGAGATGAGAGCGGTACTCTTGGCGTTGCAGTACTTTCAGGACTCTCTCCCTCTGGGGATAATTGCGATTCAGACAAACAACATGTCACTGGTCTGGTACTTGAACAAACAAGGAGGAACCAGATCCTATCCCCTTTGTCGAGAGGCCCTAAGAGTATGGCAGTGGGTTACATCCACTCCGTGCTTTCTGATAGCAACGCACAATCTGGGGAAATATAACGTGATTGCAGACAAAATGAGCCGGGCAATTTTGTTACCTCATGAATGGTCCCACAAAAAAGAGATAGTGGAGAGAATATTCTGCAGATGGGGCCAGCCTTGCTGCGATCTTTTTGCTTCCCACATGAATACAAAATGCAGAAGCTACTTTGCCCTGGTTCCCCCTCCGGGAGATTCTCCAAGGGACGTACTCGTACACAATTGGCCTCCGGGTCTCCTCTATGCATTCCCACCAATTCCCCTGATACACAAAGTACTACAGAAACCAAGAGCCCTGGGAAGGACCATCATTCTAATAGCCCCTCATTGGCCTTGTCAGATTTGGTTCCCCTTCCATCGTCTTCATCTGTTGAAAGAGCCTTGGATTCTAGACCCAGTTCCAGACCTTCTAATGCATTTGTCGGGGGCTCTTTATCCTTCCCTTCATTCCTTAAAATTGACAGCTTGGCTGCTCCAATTCCCAACATAGCCAGGATGTCCTTCATGGATGCATTTGCAGTCATAACAAGTGGGTTGTCCTGTCGTCAGGCAGCCCTTCAGTCGGCCGGATTCCAAAGTCCGGGTCCGGCTTCGGCTGATGTCGCACTCCACCCGACGTCATCACTGTTGGTCTTCGGGTATAAAGGCATCAGCCGATGCCATTTTCCTCAGTCTTTCTTGCCGCGTGGCGCCCGAAGCAGAAGCTGTTCGCAAGTGCCGGTCGGTCGGATCCAGAGATTACTTCTACCGAATACTACTCAAGACTTCTAAAGCTAAGTACCCCGTTGGGGACTCTTTCTTGCCTCAGCCGATGTCAGAAAAAGTTAACAATTGTTTAAACTGTGGGAAACAAATACCTCATAAAGATTTCCACTCTTACTGTCTGCCTTGTTTAGGCCCAGCCCACGACGTAGCAGCCTGTTCGCCTGTGCTTCTTTCAACCGAAACGCTTAGGCGCCGGTCGGAGTTTGCAGAACAGTTTTTCGGTTCTGATTTTGCGTACATTATGCCGCCGGATCCTCCGACTACCCAATCTAGCAAAAACGCAAAGATAAAGACCGACACTCGCGGTCCGCGGTTTCGGCCGAAACCATGGTCAAACAAACCGCGAGTGTCTCGGTTTCGGCCGAAACCGAGAAAACTGAACAAAGTACAGCTGAACCTATTCCTACTACCGAGGCCCCTGCTACAACTCTTGAAACGACTTCACAAATTTTACCCACTACGGTGGTTGACTTATCAGACACCATCCCCTTGGATATTTCTACCCCAGCACGTGGTGCTGCTAGGCCTCCAGCAGTCATGTCCATTAAGGCCTTCGCCAGGGCTAAAGCAGCCAAGACTACTAAAACAGTGCCTGTTAAACCACCCACATCCAGGCCCTCTTCTAGTTCTCAAATGCTAACCTTGGCAGAAGATTTAATTTCTTTAATTAGAGGATCTCAATCTCACCCAGACAGGGCCTCTCAGCCCCCAGAGAAGAGACCTAGGGCAGAGCCCCCCGAGCCAGTGTCCTCTGATGATTCTGCTGATGAATCAGACATAACTGACCAGCCAGAGGCTCCCTTCTCCAATTTTGAAGATTCTGATGCTGAAGAATCCATCCCAGCTGCTTCCCCACCAGAAGAATTCTCCTTTGGGGAAACCTTGCATGCCATGAGAACAGTTTCAATGGCAGCAACAGGATTTTTCAGACTCCAGAAAAGACTTAGGACTTTTCTGCACCTCCCACAGCACAGGCCCTTAGCTATACCCCTGTTCTCTCTGTGGTGGATGATGCTTTCAATGATGTTTGCTCCACTCCAGATTCTTTACCCCAGCCCCTGCCAAACCAGACAGATTTTACAGGGTGCCAGATACTCATCACCACCTTTACAAGGCTCCACTTGCAGACCCAGAAACTATATCCCAGGGCCCCAAGGCAGTAGCCGACCATAGCTAAAACCCTATTCCTTCTGAAAGGGAAGCAAGGTCATTAGACAGATGGGGTAAAAAGGTCTACACTTCAGCTACTCTCTCAGCTAGAGCTTTAAACTGTCAGTTTCACATGATACAATACCAAGAGTTTATGCTGGATCAGTTAACTAAAAACTAACCACTGATGAATCTCTTGATAAGAAATATGTATTAGAGATGGTAAATAACATACAACAGGTTAGCAACCATTCCTTAAAATGTGGCTATGATGCACTGGAGGCTTCATTTAGATCAGCCATGACAGGCACAGTGATAAGAAGGCATGCATGGCTAAAGGAACAAGCTTTACCGGATCATGTTAAAGCTAAGTTGCTAGATGCTCCTATGGACAAGACAAGTTTGTTTGGTACATCTGCCCAGCAGGTTATGAAGAAAATGGAAGAAAAGGCAAAATCTGTTCAAACTGTTAAAGATTTCTTGCAGGTTCAACCCCCAAGGTTTAGCAGGAACTGGCCTGCCAAAAATTGGTCCTTTCCTGACTCCACAAAATTTCAAAGGGGCAGGAATAGACGTTCCAGAGGCAGAAACCAATCCAGAGGAGGTGCCTACAGAGGAAGACAGTGGCAAGGTAACAACAGAGGCACAGACACAGCCACTGCCACTACATCAACACAACCACAGTGACTTAACCCTAAATCCGCCTACCAGGGAACAAATAGCAGCTCCTCTAGGCGGAAAGTTAACCTTATTTTCAAAGAACTGGCACTACATAACAAAGGACAAGTGGATTTTACAAACCATAGATCAAGGTTACCGGTTTCACTTCCACACTTTTCCAGTCAAAAGAGGAATGCCAAATCTACCTCCAAATCGAGGCTCTACGCCAGATAATGGAGTTAGCAAACATGAGAGCTGTGGAAAGAGTGCCAACAGCAGAGCAAGGAAAGGGTTCTACTCCAGACTATTCCTAGTTCCAAGAAAGGAAAAAGTTGGAGACCAATTCTCGACCTGTCCACCTTAAATACATACATCATTGTCCCAAAATTCAAAATGCTGACCCTACAGCAACTTCTTCCCATGCTGGGCAAGGAGTCTTGGCTGGTAACTCTAGATCTCAAGGAGGCATACCTGCACGTCCCCATTCGACCAATCTGCAGAAGATACCTCAGATTTCTTGCAGGATCAGAGCACTATCAATTCTCAGCATTGCCTTTTGGCTTATCTACTGCCCAGAGTATTCACAAAATGCCTGGCATCAGTAATCGCCATTGCAGACTTCAGGGAATTCAAATTTACCCATACCTGGACGACTGCCTGCTACAAGGGGACAACAAAAGCAAGCTGACAACAGATTTACAAAGGGTCATTTACTTGCTACAAGCACTGGGATACACAGTCAATTTACAAAAGTCAAGGCTGATACCATCCCAAACAAGGACATTCTTGGGCTGAATTGGACACAGTAAAACAAATGGCATTCCTGACTACAGAAAAACAAAAGAACTCCCTCTATACTTCTTGGCACTAACAAAACTGAACAAGTTAACAGCAAGAAAAGTACTACAGGCCTTGGGCTTCATGGCATCATGCATAATCTTGGTTCCATTTGCCAGACTACATATGAGAAAACTACAGTGGTACCTAAAGAATTTATGGTCCCAACACAGACACAGTCTAGAAACAGAAATCCCACTAATTCCATGCTTAAAACAGGAGTTCCTATGGTGGGCTCAGGCATGCCAGTCAAACCCAGGCCTACCCTTTCGCAGATGTCAAGCAAGCCAGACCATCACAACAGATGCTTCAGACCTAGGATGGGGGGCCCACATGCTGGACAAATGCGTGCAAGGATTGTGGACACAGGATCAACTTCAACTGCACATCAACCTAAAAGAAATGCTGGCAGTAAAACTGGCAATCCAAAAGTTCAAACCATTTCTCAAAGAGGGCCAGTTGATGATAAGGACAGACAACACCACAGTCATGTGGTACATCAACAAACAGGGAGGCACTCATTCATACCCCTATGCAGAATGACCTTGGAGCTGTGGACCCTGGCACTCAGCTACAACATCCAGTTACAGGCAATATTTGTACCAGGGAAAGACAATACCCTAGCAGACATATTAAGCAGAACCACTTCGGATGCCCACGAATGGAAGCTTCACCCGGACATCTTCAAGACCATCTCAAAGAAATGGGGAATGCCACAGATAGACCTATTCGCATCACCTCTCAATCACCAGCTCAAAAAATTCTGCACAAGGACATTCCACCCATTAGCATGGAAAGTGGATTTGCTCTCTTTCAACTGGAAAGGCCTAACAGCATATGCATTCCCGCCTCTTCCTTTGATACACAAGGTACTACTGAAAATCAAGGAAGAACGTCCAAGGATAATCCTGATAGCTCCAAACTGGCCAAGACAACACTGGTACCCACTACTGAGGAGCATGTCTCGGAACAATATGTGGACAATTCCTCTGATGGCCTTGATGTTAACACAGAACAACTACAGCATCATACATCCAAACCTAAAACCTTGCAACTGACTGCATGGAACATCACATAACAGCAGCTATTCCAGAACTTTCCCAAAGAGTTAAAGACATTATTCTTGAAGCACGCAGACCTTCAACAAGAAGGAACTATGCTGGAAAATGGAAAAGGTTTGTCATCTGGAGTACGGAAAGAGGAAAAGATGTGTCAAACATAGATATGCCTAACATTCTGGAGTATCTGGCGAACTTCTTCATTCAGGCCTGTCCTACTCCTCCATCAAGATACATGCATCAGCTATTTCAGCAGAATACAGCTTTGATACACCTGTTTTTCCGCACCCTTTGCTCAGGCAATTCCTCAGAGGAATCAAGAATGTAAAACCTCCAAGGAAACCACCATTACCAGCTTGGGATTTAAACTTTGTGCTAGAAAAGTTGACACTAGCACCCTTTGAACCAGCAGCAACAGCAGACCTACAACACCTGTCATGGAAAACTGCTTTCCTACTGGCAATCACTTCAGCAAGGAGGGTTTCAGAACTACAGGCCTTAATGGCAGTGCAACCCTTCCTAATCTTCCACCAAGATAGAGTGTCCATGAGGACTAATCCTACATTTATGCCTAAGGTGGTATCCAGACTGTCTTTAAACCAAGCAATCCACCTACCTACCTTCTTTCCCAACCCACAAAACAGAGGGAAAGAATACTGCATACCTTGGATGTACATAGACAGCTACGCTACTACTTGGACAGAACAAAATATAGCAGAAAGACTGACCAACTTTTTGTAGCCTATGCAACAGGAAGGGAAGGAAAAGCTATTTCCAAACAGACAATCTCCAAATGGATAGGAAATTGCATACGATTCTGTTACTCCTTCCATGGAAAACCAATTCCACAGAACATAAGACCTCATTCTACAAGGGCAACAGCCACTACCACAGCCTTCTTACGAGGAGTGGCAACCAAAGACATTATTGAGGCGGCTACTTGGACCTCCGTGCATACATTTGCCAAGCATTATAATTTGCCTCTATATTCCAGATCCCGAGCAGGGTTTGCCACTGCTGTACTGCAAGGGATCCTAAACACACCATAATCTATTTTTATCCTCCTCCCCTAGTTGGCTATGGTATTCTACCCATTGTTATGACTGCAGATGCATCCATGAAGGACATAGTACAGTTTTGTACCTACCATAAATGTAGATGTCCGAACTGGATAGCATCTGCAGTCAGGATTACCCTCCCTCCATCCCCTCTGTGGTACTCCTAGGGTGTTTACCCTTCTAATAGCTAGCTGTTGGGGGGGAGTCTTTCATGGTGTATTTGTTTGTGTATATGTACATACATGCTTATTGTTGTGTTTACCTCTATCTATTTGGAAACATTGGCATCTATCCAAATTTTAGCCTGCAAGAGGGCTACTGGCATCTGGGGCAAGAAACACTGAGGAAAATGGCGTCGGCTGATGCCTTTATACCCGAAGACCAACAGTGATGACGTCGGGTGGAGTGCGACATCAGCCGAAGCCGGACCCGGACTTTGGAATCCGGCCGACTGAAGGGCTGCCTGACGACAGGACAACCCACTTGTTATGACTGCAGATGCTATCCAGTTCGGACATCTACATTTATGGTAGGTACAAAACTGTACTTTCTATAACTTCTCAAACGAAACGCAGCATATTTTAATATCTTCTCACAAATCCTCCACTAGGAAGTTGTACCTTAGTAAATGGAGGAAATTTTTTATATGGGCTTCTCAGAATAACATTGAGCCCTACCAAGCCCCAATTTCCTCTATATTAGAATTTTTGACAATGCTTTTCAACAAAGGAGCGGCGGCAGCTGCAATTTGGGTACAGCTTGCCGCCATTTCTAATTTTCATCTTGGTATTGAAGCATTGAACATAATGTCACACAAGCTATCCAAAGCCTTCCTCAAAGGCACCTTCCACCTCAGACCACCAGTGAAATCCCCTTATACCCCCATGGAATTTAAATGTAATGCTTTCACGCATTATTCTCCCACCTTTCGAGCCAGCTTCCTCATGTGATTTGAAATTTTTGTCTTGGAAGACTATCTTTTTAGTAGCCATCACATCTGCCCGAAGAGTATCAGAACTACAGGCCTTGTCCATAAAACCTCCGTATTTGTTTTTTCATGCTGACAGAGTGTTGCTGCGAACAAATCCTTCATTCTTACCTAAAGTTTGTATTGAAGCTAATCTTAACCAAATCATGAATTTACCAGTAATTTTCCCCAATCACACCAACAACTTAGAGTATATGCTGCACAAGCTTGATGTTCATAGACAGCTCAGATTATACCTGAATAGAACAAAAGAGTGCAGAAGATCAGAACAACTTTTTGTTTCCTTTTCCAATTCTAGGAATGGTATGCCAGTGGCAAAAACAACACTATCTAAATGGTTATCTGATTGCATCACTTTCACTTATTCAGCTGCCAAATTACCTTTACAACGCAAAATTAAGGCTCATTCTACCAGAGCAGTGCCCACATCCTCTGCTTTTTCTGCTAGGCTTCCTATAGACAGTATTTGTGCAGCCGCCACTTGGTCAAGACCTCATACCTTTATCACTCATTACAAAGTTGATAGGGCCTCCAAGGACAGGGCCTCCTTTGGTTCTACTGTCCTGAAAAATATACTCCCGTGAGCCACCCGAGAAAAATGGTGCTTGGGATGCTACCCATCTTTAAGAATGAATGGCAAGATAGAACAACTTCACATAAAGAAGATATGTACTCACCAAAACGTTCCATGTGAGTTGTTCATCTCGCCTTCATTCTTACTTCACACCCTCCTACCCCCTCCAGGGTTTTTTGAGGACCAAAATGCTAGTTTTATCATGGTTGCTCTGTCTTTCTATGATTTTTCCCTAAAAAAGTGATAGAATGGCATATGGTATTGTTAGAGGCAGCAAACAAGATCTGAGGTAACTCAAGGTGCATCATGGGGTAGGGACTTGGCCTCGAGCTGTCTGAAGACCTCGAGTTTTGTAGTAGGCCGACTTGGAGCCAAGGATCGGCTCCGAACCCATCTGTAAGAATGAAGGCGAGATGAACAACTCACGTGGAACGTTATGGTGAGTACATAACTTCTTGTGTTTTTTTGTTTATATAACAAAAATAGCTGCTATTGCATGACAAACAAAGGAGGTTTTAACTAAAGCATTATTTCTTATTATAACATAAATCGTAGTTAACCTATGCAAAATATTTAACTTCTTCAGTAAAAACATTTAATTGAGCATATTGCAAATATAGGAAAACAGTTGATACGTACTTAAAAATAAGAGTATGTGGACTTTTTGAATGTCACCCATTATTAGTTCAAGTTATATGCATTGTAGCATAGGGTGACTTGTGGGCCACGATGCATTTTGCACCCTGTCTCTCATGATGTATTTAAGTCATTGTTTAATAATGCTTCATAAATTTGCTACAGCCCAGATACATTTATAAATTCCCTAGTGACTACAAGGTAAGGCAAGCATCAGGGAGTGTCCATAGACTTTAATGGACATGTCTTCTGTATGCATGGAGGTTCATCCATTAAATTCTGTGGATACATCCTCCTCACTGTCCCTATGTGCCTGTATTCTTAATATCAAGTTTACAAAAATTGTAAAGAAATGAGCCATGTAAATTAGGGATGCTGAGGAATAAAATGCATTGCAGCACGTAACCAAATGTAGTGATGCATAAAACATATGTGTGTTTATTTTTGTTTAGCTTTGTTTAAGAGATAAGTAAACTGGTTTAAGGATCCTTTTTTTGAGTCAAGACCGGGGACATATAGCAGACACAACAAACAATACAAACTTTTATATACAAAATGAATAAGCAAACAGTCAAAAAACAAAATAAGGTAGAGTAGGGTAGCACAATTCAAAAGGTGAATGGGACAATAATGCAACAAAACTTGGAAACGTACTGTATTGCAAAGAAGTTATCCAGTATTGATGAGAAAATGGGTAAAAGTTAACCAAAAGAAACAATGTCAGCAAAAGCAATGTAATATTTAAGGTATGTTTAACATTTGTATAAGAAACACAGCCCTCATACTTTGTGGAACAGGGGAATGCTGTAAGAATATGATAATAAATATTGCTGAGCTTCTTTCACTAAAGTGTAGATAGTTATAGCAGACAAATAAACATATAACTCCACTTAAATGCATAAAATCGTACATTGTAATAAAAGGGGATGGATCAGACATGATTTACTGCAATAGGCAGTGAAGTAACTTAGCCAGTGTCTCCAAAGTAATTACACTGGCAAGTTAAAAGACATGAAGAAATCACTGTAAAGAAACCAGTTTAGCTTATTATGAACTCAGACATCTTCTGTTCTTTGTGGATTTGGTCACTGAAGTCATCAAAGACAGTCTTAATAACATTCATGCTTAAACCAGATTTAAATGTTCTAGACCTGTGAAAAACAAATATAAAGATAGGGAAATCTGAATGTAGGCTTTTATGAAATTCAGCCAGTAATTTATCAGAAATTACCTGGGGAGAAGGAAGGAAAAAAATGAGTCCTCGAGTTTTTCTTACATTTTATATCCAAATGAGAAACCCAAACGTTCTTGGAAATTTATAGCTCTAGATATCTTTGAAGTCTTTATGATCTTAAATTGTTTCAGTGCTTTAAAATGTCTCACAGCAGCTCCTCTGTGCTATACACAGCATTCTGTTATGTGATACACAGTTTAAAATTGTGTTGAAATCACCAGTTTAAGTAATGTAGTCGGTTTAAAGTAATTGTATACTCAGACAAATAGGACAGAAAACCAGTAACATTATTAAACTGTGTGTAAGCTGATCCTAGAATAAAATATCTTTAAAATGTGAGTATTTTAGGCTCATAGGTTCATTGGTGGTTACTGGGCTATTGACCAGAAGACCTTTATAAGCCTAGCCATATGTACCTAATATAATACTAGAGAAATCCAATAGAAAAGATCTTGCAAAAACTCGAGGTCTAAGTCAGCAGTGACTGCCCATATCTAGGAGAGTCATAGGTGAAATCCCTGGCAGGAATTTACAGTTTCCCATCCAGTCACCCAGGCTATGCTTAAATTGGGTCATAGAAGGGATCTGTTTGATGTGAATTGGTAGCCCATTTCAGAGGATTGGCAACCTCTGAGAGACATATCTTTTTGACACATTTTTATCTTTGTATCCATGACCTGAAAACAGTTTTTATGAAAAAAGTAACCTCTCTAGTTTACTGCATATATAGTTCACGTAAAACAAATCTACCTTTTATGAACTACCATCTTGCTGTCCTCCCTCTGTTACAGTTTCATTACTATCTCTCCTCATCTATCCAAAACTAATATTCCTTATAACAGTCCAGGTAGTCCCAGTCACTCTCACTTTCCTAATTGTTTCACTTCTCATTCATAAATGTAACAATAGTTTCATAGTTGCTCTACTACTAACAACATACTGTATTCCATTATCAGCCACCTTTCCCCTTTTTAATATTACCATTGTTAAATTGCCTCTTGTTTTTGTTGTTTTACTTGCTAGAAGTTGCAGCTGCAGCTGTATGCCGCGGTGGTACGGCGGTAGCGTTGTTACCTCGCAGCAAGAGGTTCTCCCGTTCGATTCTCAGCTTGGCTTGGGAGTGCCTTCTGTGTGGAGTCTGCATGTCCTCCCCACGGGTGGGTAGTGTTCGAAAGACATACGTGCGTAAATGGGCGTACCTTCGTTGAAGGTTGGGCATCAAGCTGGCACCTCGGTTTTTCGTAAAAATCTACTGCCAATCATTAGCAGACCGGAGTTCAGCTGTGGCGACCCCTTACCGGGAAAAAGCCGAAAGACAAACAATAACTTGCTAGAAATTGCAGCTAATAGTACAGTATCTGTTTCAATTTTATATCTCCCTTTGAAATATACAAGCCTGTGTCCATTTTTAAAGAATGTTCAACACTGTATATACCTATGCAAACTGTGTATATGCTCTGTTTCTAAATTATGTTTATAATAGCTACTGTAGTTTTTTTTCTCCCATATGTGTACACTGGTTTACTATCAAAATGTTGAACTGCAAAAACTGGGATGGTCGAATGTATGGTTCCAAGTTTCCGTAATGCCAATCTGAAAATGTTTCAATCCACCTTAGCGAATGCTAGTGTGCATTCGCTCCTATGAGTTTGACATTCTGATTGGAGATTGCATTACAGTGGGGATCGGGAAATTTACCCTTTTCTTCACTGTAGTGCGATCTAGGAGTTTGCATATATAATATGCAGGGAGTGTTGGGGGGTGCAGGGGGGCTTGCCCCTCTGCAAAATGTAAGTAAAACATCACCCGAAGTCAAGGTAACCTGAGTAATGTCGATAATATTGAATTGCAAATTATCAGTATTACCGCTGTCGTCATTTTGATGAAATAACTTTTTTATTTCTGACATTTATTTTCAGCTAAGTGAATACATGAAGAACTGTGATTCTTGATTTTGATAGTAAGCTGTGTATACTTACCTATATTTTGTATTCCCCCAGATATCATGAAACTGTATATTATGTATATGTAAAAACTAGTATTAAATGTGGAGCTTTTCTCCCCGGGCCTCCACTAAAAAATATTTTATCTCTGTTGGACTTTCCCAGTAAACAAAGATAAATAAATAAACAAATAAACAAATTAAAACTTGTTTATCAGATTCAGTATATGCTTTTTTTAATAATATAATGGCTCCATGCAAGCAGACACTTGCATGAAGGACCAGAGGACATGGACTTGGCATTCCAAGGCAGTGACAGTAGTCATCATAGGCATGTAGGGGGGGGGGGTTAGGGCCTTAATAGTCTAATGCAATGATGTTCTTCATACTGATCACTTCACTGCTGTAGTTATCTAAGCTGTATGGGTTATATCCTGTAAGGATATAAAAGCCGGCCAGCTTCCAAAGCTTCAGGGCACCTTCCACACACCCAAACCATTACTCACTTCTAACTGGTCTGACTAAAAGGACAGGTCAGAGCTTTCCTGCTGCTGAAGAGTATGCTACTTTGAGGCTTTCGATGATCGAAGGTTGGCTTATGCTGTTCCTTTGCTGGGCAGATATGTTCCCTTTGGGGTGGGAACCTTCCTTAAAAATAAATAATTGGTTGTTAACACTTTCCTGTTCAGGAAAGTTATTTTAAAGGTAAGAGTTTGTGTTCTAACAGATTGTCATGAGACTACATTGTGCTTTTAAACTGGAGTGCTCTTCTGTCTGTCAGTTTAAAAGTTGTTTAAAGTAAACATTTTTCCTGTGAAAAAAATGTTTATTTTTGCTTTTTACTGTGTTTTTGTGTGAAATAGTCACTTTCAAAGACTTTACATTTTTACTGGCTTTTGATGTTGGTTCTCCCTGGGAAAGAAGCATCATTTTTAGCTTGACCATGTCGGTCTTACAGTCAGTCCTTCTTCAGTCACAAAAGGAAAAAGTTAAGGAAAACAGCCTTTGCCACCAGAGCAGTTTAACAATCTGTTGTAGTCGCTGGTGAGTGACTCTGCTTTGGCCATTAGTTGTACCTCATACCACTCATCTTTTACCCCGGATCCCTCTTGTGTAGCACCTACAGCCACTATGGATGTGGGTCAGCCACTTCCTTTGCGGCTTTTGCTGTCCCCTCAGTGGGTAAGGGAGAAGGAACAGGGAAGGCCTCCCTGTTTGGTCAGAATATTGTTCCCATCTCTGGGGGAGCTGCTGCTGCCATTAATAACACCGTTGGCCTAATATTTCCTGTCAGAAAGAAATGGAAAACTAACCATGTATCTACTCCTCCTCCTCAAATTTCCTTGGGCAGGAGTAATTTTCTGGGTTTGGCTCAGGGTTTAATTCAATCTGTTGATCATTTTATAAAATAGTTTCTGGTAAAACAAAGAGGGATATCTCTTTTCCTGAAGAGAGTCAAGATTCTGAATCTAAACAGGAAGATGAAGGAATCAGATAATGGGGTTTTCTCATCAAGTTTCTGATTCAGACTTGGAGGAGAGCTCAGTATCTGTTTCTTACTGTGGAAGTTTCTGTTTCTCTGAGACTATTTCCAGAATGTCCCAGTCTTTAGTGTTTTCTGTGGGAGAACACTGAGGTTTATTAGTCCTTCAGAAAGTACTGTGAGCTATTACAGAAGGAATTTCCAGAAGCTTCACCTGTTTCTCCAGTTCTATCAGTTTTGGAGGATGTGCGTGCTACTCCTTGCAGTTTTCCAGCTGCCCCTAAAAAGGCAGGAAAGATGTATAAAGTTCTTCAGTCTTTTTAATTTTATATACAGTTCCCACCTGAACCAGCAGCTATAGCTTTAGTTAACCCTTTTGCTGCTGACTCCATTCCTACTCTTTCTGATAAGGATAGGAAGATTATTGATAAATATGAGGGAAAAGTGTATGCTTCTGCAACTTTGTTTCTCAGAATTTCGAATTGTCAGCCTCATGTTACTGTGTGTTCTGGGTAATTGTGAAACTGAGGAATATTTTATCTGCAGTTTCTTCTACTGAGGAAGAATATGCTTTAAACAGTTTAGTTTCTTCTGTTGTAGAAGTCACTACTCATTGTTTACAGTATGTGTACGATTCAGTTGATACTTCTTCAAGGACTGTGGCCAGTGGTACTGTGTTGATGAGTTTGCCTGGCTGTGTTCTTAGAACCTCCCAGGTGTTGTTAAAAATTAGATTTTAAATTCTCCTTTGGACAGATATTTAGTTTTTTGGTTCTTCTACTGCTGAGGATATGAAAACATGAGATGAGTGGGGTAAGCTGATACAGGGAATCTGTTAAGAGTTTTCAGCCCTCCATTTCCAAAATTTCAAAGGAATTATTTAACCCCTCATCCAATTTTGGCAAAAAAATAAAATCTCAACAAAATGCTGGTAAACAGATATTTAAACATTTAATAGGAAATGGGAGCCTCGAAAACGGAAGATAGTTCAAGTCAGAATGACTGTTTAAGAAACCTTATCCCCATCTCCAACCCTGGCAGTCCCCTTTCCCTTCCAGAAAGTCTGAATCTCCACTTTTGTCATTGACAACATATAGTTTCAGTCAAATGGGTTCTGAAGATCATTCATCAAGATTACAGATGGCAATGAGAGGAAATTCCTCCTTTCCAGGTGGTAGTCCCTCTTCCACAGGACCACACTCTTTTATTTCCACCTGTCTATCACATGCTGTCCCAGGGAGTGTTAGAACCAGTTCCTCCTTCTCAGGTGGAAACATACTTTTTACTCGAGATGTTTTTAGTGCCCAAGAAAGAAAATGCTTGGAGACTATCTTAGGATCTTTCTTTCCTAAATTTATTTGAGACAGTGCCAAGTTCAAAATGCTGTCACTTCACAATATGTTATCTCTTCTTCCCGATTGACGTTTCCTAGTAACTCCTGATTTAAAAGATGATTACCCACATCCCTGTTCATCCAGACTTCAGACATTCCTTAAGGTTGTGTGTGTCTGGATCACATTATAAGTTCTCTGCCTTAACCTTTGGACAATCCACTGCACCAAGTGTTCACAGAGTGTCTTGCTCCAGTTACAGCTCATTGCAGGCTACAGGGTATCCACATTTGTCTTTATTTAGATGACTTGCTTATCCTTGCAGAGTCTTTTTCAATGTGTCAAGAATCCCTCACATGGGTGAGAGATCTCTTATGCAAGCTGGGATTCCAAAGAATTTTCAAAAGTCTTTTTTGACTCCTTTACATAGGATTTTGCTCCTGGGGTGTCAGCAAAACACCTCGGTTCAAAGAGCTTTTCTTCCACATAAAAAACAGATCTATGTCTAGATCTATTTCTAAGGTTTTCCATTCAGATTTTGGTCACTGTGAGGGAATGTCTTCGGATTTTGAGTCTCCTGGCTTCTCTGGGTTTCATGATACCCTGACAAGACTCCACTTGAGAAAGATGCATTATTATCTCAAGTCTGTTTGGTCCAAGCACCAACATAATTTAGTAGAGACAGCAAATATCCTTGAATCCAATTCTCTGTTTTCCCTCTATATCCCAAAGCAGTCAGTCACTACAGACAACTCAGACTCTACTTGGGGATCAATTTCAGAAGGGATAAAAGTGCAAGATGTGTCAGATACCAAGGACAGATGCACGCGCATAAATATGTGGAGATGCTTGCCCTGATCAAGGCACTTAACTCTCTGAATCATCTTTGGTTCTTAGGACCTCTTCATATTGTTACATCAATACACAGTCATTTGGTACATCAGCAGACAAGAGGGAACTAGGTCATACCCACTGCAGACTAGCCATGTGAGCGTGGGCTATAGCTTCACAGCATAGTCTTACTCTTCAGGTACCCTACATTCTGTCAGAGAAAAATTATGTGGCAGAGAAGCTGAGCAGGACAAGGGCAGACCCTCACAAATGGAAACTAGATTGGGGACCTTCCAAGATTGGATCCATCTGTGGGGAGTCCCTCAAGTAGACAAAAAAGAAAAGAAAGCTATGTCCTTGTGCCAAAAACTCAGAAGCAAAAGCAAGCCCACAGAAAAGATGCTGTCCTTAGGAATTGTACACATCAAGTTGAAAGCTTTGACCAGGTAATCACAGTCAGTTACATGGCTGAAATTCTTCACAACTCTTTAATAGGCAGTTCAACTAAAGCACCTAATGTGGTATCCAAGTTTACTTTAATCCAGACTATCCATCTCCCCATTTTCTTTCCTGAACCTAAAATTGAGGGAGAAAGGATACTTCATACCTTGGATGTCCACAGACAACTCGATACTATCTTAACAGAACTAATCTTTCAGGTCTTTAGGATCAATTGTTCATTTCTTGTGAAGGGAAGAAGAAGGGACAACCTGTGTTAAGGCAAATTATTTACAAATGATTGTCTAAGGCTGTTATGCTCATCACAACAAAACTATTCCAGGGAGGGTCAAAGCACGCTCTACCATCAGTGGCTTTTTGGAAAAAATTAGATTTTAGAAGTTTTCCACTAGTAACAACCTGGTCCTCTGCACGTACTTTTACAAAGCACTATAAGTTTGATTCCTTCTCTAGGTCTAAATCAGGCTTTGTAAGGACCATTTTCCAGGGGCCACTGGACTCTTCTCCTTCCACCTCCCAAAATTTGTAAGCTATGTTAATCTACTAATATAATTTAGACTACTGCAGCAGTGAACAGTATGAAGAGGAGAGTACAGTTTTGTAAGTAAACTTGCCATTTTTTCTATGTGCATTGCTTTTGCCAAGGTATGGACTTCTATACTTGTTCCAGGTTTTGTCCTTTCAGGGCTCATTCTCCCTGTCTCTCTCTCTCTCTCTCTCTCTCTGTCTTTCTTTAAAGCCCTGAAGGGCTTGTCACCCCAACCTGTCTTTTTAGTCAGCTCAGCTCAAGCTGAATAATGGTTTGGGTGTGTGGAAGGTGCCCTGAAGCTTTGGAAGCTGGCCGGCTGTTATACCCTTGAAAGATATAAATAACCCTGTATAGCTTAGGCTCCTGTAGCAGTGATCATTCAAACATCAACAGTTATGGTAATTTTACTTACACAACTGTACTTTTATACTAAGCTAATGCAATGACTTAAAAAACTGATTACATTTGGCAGGGTGATTGACAGCATGAACATTCAGGGAACCAATTTAAATTGACATAGGTGAAGAAAAAATTACCAGAAGAAACTTTCACTAAGGCTGCAGGAGTTATCTCCTTCGCCAGCAAAGAAACCCCAATGTAAAAAGAAATAATAAGCTCAGTATAATCACGCATTTATTTCCACTAAGGAGAATGAGCTGGTGGAATGTCAGAGCCACTCTTTACATCCTGATCTTAGAAATGCATGTGCAGAGACTATAGTCTGGTCCAGATCTTTCAGAAGTGGGACATTCCAGAGATAATCCTATTCACAACTCAGAAGAATGTTGCCTCTCCCATTCTTTTTCTTGCAGTAGAACAAGAGGGAGGTAGATGTTAATTCATTCTCTATCTTATGGCATTGTTTATTTATTTTTATTTTACATTTGTTGATCAGGATAGTCCGACTCCCTGGCGACAGTCAGGGGGTTCAACAGTAATTTGATTGATAATTTTTCACATTCATGATGTGAAAATCATCACTGGAGATTATTTATGCCTTTGCCCTGCACCGGTTGCTGTCATACATCATTGCAAAGTTCAAGGAAGAAAGATTTGACCTAACTCCTGCCACTGCATTTTTTGAGAATGGTGTGAGTTCAGGCATTGAAGTCCTGGAATTTGTAGTAAGATCTTCTAAGCTTAGTCAAAGAAGACTGCAGTGGTTAGCTCAAAAACCTGCTTAACTTTAAGGTATGGCTGCTCCCATGGAGACACTCTAATTTTCCAAACCTTCTGGCTGAGTTGTCTGAAGTAACTGAAGCTGGTATTAAAACTTCAATTTGGAAGTCATGTGCCTCCATTTGGAAACACTTCTCCATTCAGGTTGAATAGTGACCTTTGCTGTTCCAGTTAGTTAATTTAGAGGTTATCCTGACCTATGTCAAATACTAATACAGTTTTAGCTTCAGTTATTCCATGATCAGGTTGCACATGTCAGCTATTTCTGCTTATCTTGGTGCTGTGGAAGAGAGGATTGTGGTCTAGTACCAGTTACTAATGCAGTCCCAAGAGTGCTTCATGCAAAATCTCTTTCCTTTGTGTGATTCAAACTTCATGACTGAAATGTCTTGTCTTAGAAAGTATCTGGAAAACATCTCAGTTTACACTACTTCTCTCAACAGCATAATGTCTAGCATTTATTTATTGTATTCTTGTATCGTATCCTATTTCTGTTTATTTACTGAAGCTTTTAATTGGTATTCAACTCCCTCCACCTAGTACTTATGCTGATCCAGACTCAGTTGAAAATATATACTGTATACTGTCAAAGATGCCACTTTCACACGTGCAATTTTTCTTTTTTTGTTTATTTTAATGTAATTTTGAGTGCTCAATCTTATTGTACTACTTTATTTTCCTAATTGTATTATTTCACAATATGCTACTATGTAAAACTCTGAATGCATGTTATTATTTCTCTGTGTGTTTATGAATGTAATTTTACCTTTGGAGTTTTTGTCCTCAGGTCTCCACTGAAAATGGGCTACTGGCTCATTTGGGTGTATAGTACGTTATCGAATTTTTAAAAGTTTGAACGTCATATGGTCGAAGCCATATGATCAAACTTTTAAAAGTTTGAAAAGCTAAAAAAAAATAAATAGAAAAAAACTACCTGACCATTTTAAGCAGGGTGGGCAAACCCCCCCTGCACCCCCCCTGTTCTTTAAATATACCATCTGCGAGATCTCACTACAGTGCAGGAAAGGGAAATCTTCCCATTTCGCACTGTACGGAGTCTTTCGTTGAAATGTTCACACTTTTAAGAGTTCGATCATATGGTGTCGACCATATGACGTTTGAATTTTTAAAAGTTCGATAACGTAATATACACTCGCTCAGTTGGACTAACCCGGTTGACAAATATCAAATAAATAAATAAGTCCTTTTTTGGTGGCTGTTAACAACTTATGACCTATGAGCTGCAGGCCATTAAGTGAATGTATCCTTATTTGATCTTTCATAGCAATCAGATGTTCTTAGGACAAACCCTTGGTTTCTCCTGATAGTGTTTCCCATATTATCTTCAAACCAGTCCATTATTCCCTCTGCTTTCTTTGTCAGGGTTGAAATGAGAGCACAGAGACCTGGTCACACTCTGGATGAGCACAACCAGCTCAGATTTTACTTGAAGTGTGTATGTGAGTTTAGGAAGAAGGAACAGTTGTTCATTTCCTTCATTCCAGGGGTGAGGGCTCATTTTTGCCAAATAAACCCCTTCTAGGAGAATTGCCATCTGCATCACTTTTGCTGTTTGGCAGCTTAACACCCACTGACCAAAAATCAGAAATGACCAACTAAAAAAAAAACTTAGAAAGATGCCAGACCAAATGTTCCTAAATCCCAACAGGTTTATTGTTGTTAGTGCTTTCGTTCATCAAAAATACAGTGGACTTTTCAGACATTACTCAAAATCCTATACTTTAAAAAGCCTTGTCAATTAAACAATTATGTAAATCAATCATTTAAAAGAAAATACAATGTTCTTTCTTAAAAGCATTCATATAAAAAGTAACTAAAAACCAACAAGTTCACCAGCAGGACTAGTAGACACAAATTTTGTTTCCAGGTTAAGCGTTTTCATCAAAGTAAAATTGACTTCATCAGAACCCTAAAAGGCATACACTGTAAAAACTGAACAATCCAATAAAAACATTTCTATGAAAAACACTATAAACAAAAGGGAATTGATGTGGCAGCTTCGTTTGGCAGCTAATTTATGTTCAGGATTAAATGATTTTATATCTATCTTGCCTGCTTTAAAAGAAAGAGCAGAAAGGGTTTGATTTTAAAATGTGATTTTTTCATAGAAATGTTTTTATTGGATTGTTCAGTTTTTACAGTGTATGCCTTTTAGGGTATTAATTTATTCAAGGGATTTTTGTTTGATTGGTGGGATTTTAACCTATCCTGTGTTACTGTAACATATTTAAATCCACATGACTGTTTGTATATTGTTCTGATGAAGTCAGTTTTACTTTGATGAAAGCGCTTAACCTGGAAACAAAATTTGTGTCTACTAGTCCTGCTGGTGAACTTGTTGGTTTTTAGTTTCTTTTTTCACCAGTTCGCTACAATTTTTTTGGTATTCATATAAAAAGTATATAAACAAAATAAATCATTTTCACAATACAAAAGTACTAATAAATGATGGACAATATATCATTATCACCCCATTAAAATGAAAACTCTTCAAGTTAAGAACTGTGTTATTATTTTAGATGTATTAGTGTTGCATCATTGACTCAGTCTCAAATATATGAAACAAATAAAATAAAAAATCAATGAGTCACTTCTACTATCTAGCCAAAGATTTCAACTTCAGTATACATTTAATGGAACAGTATTCATTTAATCCTGGGAAGACATAGACGTTTGTTCCTAGTTGCCATAGAAGCTCATCCTCCTCCAACTTCAGTTCCCAGGGGCCACCCTTGATGTTCTTGCTGACCTGTTCTATAACTGTATATTCAAAAGTGTGTGTGGGATTCTCTGCTATATGTTTGGCTAAAGCATCTGTACTAGTTTTTTAGCAATATTAAAACTGATACTGATTTTGAGCGCTGTAAGTACGAATATTCCCGAATTTTTGCAAGTATTGATAATACCATTACCAGAGCAACAGATGTCAAAATGAGAAAATTAAGAAGAAAAAACAAAAGGAAGAGCCAGCAAAACCAAAACCCAATATAAAGCAATTTATTGTAAATACATAGGACAGCAAAGAGGTACACAAACCGGTTTCGGCTGGTATTATCTACACAGCCTTCTTCAGTGTGAAGTGAGTTAACTCCAAGCATTCCTTTATATGAACTGCAAACAATTCTGATTGGTTATCTAAAACTTGTCATTCAGACCGGGTGGGAAAAGACCACCTCTTTGCTGTCCTATGTATTTACAATAAATTGCTTTATAATGGGTTTTGGTTTTGCTGGCTCTTCCTTTTGTTTTTTGTATCATGTCCTTTTGAGCCGTGCAATTGCTTACGTGTAAACAACATTTTTATATCATACCATTTTGATATATGTTTGCTGTAAGCCCAACCCTATGTTTAAGCTTGGTTATTACCAAGTTTAATTATTTTTTATATAATCCCTGGACTTATTAGGACTGCTTATGGTTTTCTACAGTCCATTTTTTGCTCCAATTCTGAACATTGATTCCTATCCTGGTATCTGGATTATTCATGCAGCACAATTATGTTGTGTTTAAGATTATTTTTTGCTTCCCGCTTATCCAGCGAGTTTCATCGCATTTCAGAGCAAAGGAATTAGCCATTTGATACCTATTTTTGCCTTTTTTATTTATTTCCACCCATATTTGGCTTTTATTTGGCTTGAATTTCTTAATTCGTGGTGGATTGCTATATTTTGCATCACTTCAGGAAGTCCCGCCCATGTACTGTTATCAGGTCTCCGGTTGAGGAGTTGGTTTTGGAGTGAACAGGCTGCAGTCTTCACTTCACTCTTGGAGCCATTTCTTTTTGGTCTTTCTCAACCAGTTTTGATCAGCGCTTGGTTATTTTGTGTGGATTTCAGCATAACTTGCTTTCGCTGGATATATTTTTGTAACAAGTGGTGGCTGTGCATCATTTCAGTCCTTTAGGTGGTCACGGACTGTTTCGGGACATCTCAGAGTGAGTTTTTGGTCTTGTGAACTGTTACATCTTCCACTTTTGACTTCTGATACATGTTACATCTTTAGTGTGGGGAACTTAGTAATATAAGTGAACCTGATTTTGGCGAAAACACATGGGATTCTATTCTTCTTGGAGGGTGTTATAACTTTTTGGACTACTTTCGTGTGGAGTTTCTTCCGTGAACTGTTTTATACAAGCGCTAGATGACATCATCGCCATTTTGTTTGCAAGTGGAACAGAATCTTTTTTGACATTTTTCTAACAATACCATATCCATAACAGTTATTTTGACTTTGGATTACATCTGTTTGATTTAACTATGGAATTCATGTGATAATACAGTTTATTTTGGAATTTACTATTCGTAACCAAGTTTCACAGCTTTCTTCTGTATTTAATTGTATATGTCTCTTTTTCAGAAATTGCATAATTTTACACACCAGCAAGGTGATTTCATATCCCTTTAGCAGATTCAGGTACTTATTTGCTCTCAGTGGGCAATTATTTTGGGATTTATAACCCAACAGTAGTATTAACCCTGGCGACTGTGTATGTGACTTCATTTGCAACAGGGTACTTGTTCATTGAACACTGTTTGATATTTATGTTCTTATGACATGCTTTACTACTCAGGCTTTATGTAGTGTTTGCTAATTCTGTAACAAGCACAATATTGAGTCTCTTTTGACATTCTATTCGACATCAGTGGCCATTTTTTGATCAGTATCACTGCATTTGGTCTTATTGTGTTTTTTTCCTTCTGTGAAAGATTTATTTTTTCACATTAATATGTGTTTATTATAACTTATAACATCTATGCAGCGAATGCAGTTGAACTCAAGTGTCCACTAATGTTGAGACTTTTTATTTTAGTATTTTTGCTGAATGTTTACGTGACTTGACTTTCATTAGGGGTCTATATACTGATCAGTGTGTGGTGCTTATGCCATTGTGAACTGTCTTATAGCCGACAGTTCCTGTAACTATCACCATCTTTTGGGTATAATCATACCATTGGGCCCATTAATAGTTGAATCACAATAGATTACATTTTTGTTATCTACCACATCCTTTTAGAATCCTAAGCAATTGATCACTCCAATTGTGTCAACAGTTTGGATTGTCAGGGATGCTTATTTTCTAGTACCCATTACCATTTTCTCAATATTTTTGTATTATTGTATAACATTATTTTTGATCTTTTGCGAGGCTTCTTTGTCTCCACCGAGTTCTGTCATTAAAACTTACAGTAGCCACATTACCCATTTTGTATTTAAGATCTTCATTCCCTTGACTGGTGCTAATTGATTGTTGGTCACCATTTATATTTACATATTTTTTTCCCTCACTCTTAGTATTAATCACTTTACATTCAAGGTTTGGGATTATAGAATATTATCCAATTGCCTTTTGGCATTTGGCCATTTATTCTTAGTTAACATTTGGGATAATTTGGATGGAACTGTCCATGTTAGTTCAATATCCTTTGTACAATCAGATGGGCATTTTGCCCATCCAATTTTGTTTATTTTGAGTGTGTCTTCGAGATCATTCTATTATTCAGATTTTTTCTAGCCCTAGAGACTGATCAGGGACGTAGCCTCAATTTGAGTCTATTATTGCCCTTGATGTGGACGTAGCCATTGCAGCTATTATTGTCCTTTTGTATTTATTTCTTATATAGTAACATGGATTTATTGAGTCTAGTCTCTGGACTTTCCGCAGATCGTGAGGATCTGAGTGTTTTTGGTTTGGGTTCAAGCCATGACACTTCCAATATTGGTGAACCCATGGGGTCAGAGACCACCTGCAATTTGGCAACCAGTATTTGACGAACCTTGTATGGAAAAGCAAGATGTAGTCGATGCCAATAAGGAGATGAGAAGCAGAACCAGAATAAATATACGAAGCTCACAGCAAGGCAAACTATAACCAAACGAGAAGCCACCACACGTTCCTCTCCAATAGTTCTTTATTGACCTAGGTTTCGTTCATTCGAACTTCTTCAGAATACATACTACTGTTTCAACACTAGGTTTATATATTATTTGATATATTGATTAATTGTTTAATTGATGTCATCAATTTTCTCTAATGGATTCTTAAAAGAGAAATATCACTTTTTCACCATTTCATGTGTATAGAAAACTGATGCAACTATACTTATATAATAAACCCGTGTTCAAATACATATGTATAAATATCCTATTATATAACAAAAATACTACTAAAATACACTAATATATACTAATAAAATATAACAACATTTTCTAGAATATGTACATATAATCAACTGTTTTATATTTGGGATGTCATAAAAACATACCCTACCATAATGTCATTATATGTTAACATATACAATGTCCTATTAAGTTTATAAGAAATTGTTATAAAAACTTATGAAATTTCATAAAAAATTCTCTTAAATAAATGCATGTAATAAACACTATACCTACATTTATAACATTTATAATGATACACTAACTCAGGTTGCTGATTAATCTAATATAATATATAATAACAATTATTCTATCCTAAAAATATATATGATATACATTTATTTCATGTGCAACTGTCTAGTAATTGCCTTAAATAATTTTTGAATTATATAAATATATATGTAATCCATGTATGTAACCCACTATGATATCCAAAAAACATTAATATAAAAATTGATGTTACCATAACTCAAAATTACCATATAATTAATTTATTTTTAATTATTAATTTGTATATATAATATTAAATTTTAACCACAGATCTTCTATTTCCCATTAATTCTATTCAATTTCAATATCAATAATGGCATGATGGTTAAATATTCATTTATACCAGGTGGAATTTGGCATTTGACAAACTCCATAAACATTTAAGATCATTACGCTCGAATGTGTGGCATGCCAAACTTTTCAAGGCATACATTGCCAAAAATATCACTCCATGCGGCTTAAGGGTTAGAATACAACCCCTAGTTGCTGAAATAGATGATGATTTATCGTCTGAATGGGCAGAGATCCAACACAAAGCGAGCATGTCATTTGTTGAAGCATTAAACAAATATTATGAACGTACAATTGATAAAGAAATCAATACTGTTTTGACTTTGGCTAATGATGTTAAACCCTTTGAGAAGGAGCCTTTTTTTTGCGAAACACTTGACTAGAGTAGCTTCTGATCTCAACACTTTGGAGACACAACTCAAAACCAAAAAAATTCAGAAGTTCAATAGGGATATTTCGGACTACCAGGGCAGCAATCCATTTAGGGTATTAAAGAAACAAGTCAAATTTAATATTCCACATAGTCGTCCCACTAAAAGGAAAAGACCCAAATCAATACTAAAAACCAATTTGGGCCTCTGACACTGGCTCTTCTACTGAGGAACCAACTTCTGGCCCTGAGAGTGAACTGCAGACTGCATCCGGTTCATCCATTCCCAAGCGATCACTTACAGGTGCCCCTTTAGGGCAAGTTACAAAAGAGGGGGGAGAAAACACAAAGGTGGTTACAGACATACAAGGACTCTTACAACTGGCAATGACGAAGTAATATCACACATGTACAATAATGTTCTAAACCTTTCCAGTTACAACTTGTCACCAATTGAAATCAATGTACTCAATAAAGGTTTATCATTTGTACCAGGTTTTTTTGTTACAGAAGATTCATTTGCACAGGATGTTTCCTCAATTTGTAGATTACTTAATCTTAGATTGTTTTTTGGTTGTTCCAATGGTTGTGATGCTGTACAGAAATTTACATACCATAAATCTACATTTAATCCTCCCATGCATCCTGTTGTCTCTCAATTTCAAAATAATGTTTCTCAAGGATCTACACTATTCTCACTCATCATTTGATATTCGATCAAATAACATCACCAGGGCTGAACAACAAGTCATCCATAATTTACAAAATAATCATGACATTGTCATCATTTCAGCTGACAAAGGGGGTGCTGTTGTGGTACTAAATTGGCAAGATTACAATAATGAAGCTCTCAGACAACTATCTGATGCCAAATATTATTCTAAAATGATTATTAATCCAACATCGAAATTTCAAAAGGAAATTTCTGAGTTTCTTTCCTATGCCAGAGATGCTTCCATTATTGATTCCAACCTTATGCATCAACTTTCAGTACAAGATTCATCAAATCAATACATATATTTCTTGCCCAAAATACACAAGGATCCCCCCCCCCCCAGGGAGACCAATTATATCTGGCAGGGGATATTTTACTGAACCCCTCTCCCTTTTTTTGACTGAGAAATTGAAACCTTTACTATCACTTATTCGCTCACGCTTACAGGACACAACCAACTTCCTTCAAATTATTTCTGACACTCAACTGGAACCTGAATGGCGCATGTGCACTCTTGATGTTAGCGCCTTATACACCAACATACCCCATTCTGGTGGATTAGAATCTTTATCCTATTGGCTACAAATTTCAGGCTTATATACATGTGAATTCAACAAATTTCTACTGGATATGGCTTCATACGTCCTAACAAATAATGTCTTCTTCTACCAAGATGTCTGCTACTGGCAAACCAAGGGCACCGCCATGGGCTCCTCATTTGCGCCTATCTATGCCGATCTTTTTATGGCCTATTTGGAGAAGAATCTCATATACAATAGTAACAATAACATACACATTGAACATCTTGACATTTGGCGACGTTATCTTGATGATTGCTGGGCAGTATGGAAGGTCGTTTTGAATTTGTTAAATACCTCAATAACAACCGATGGGGCATACATTTCACCTTACACTATGATTTCAACAACATTACGTTTTTAGATGTAGCTATCCACAGACTACCTGACCACACCTTAGGTACTCAAGTATACAGGAAACATCCTGAATATAACACCATATTACATGCCAATAGTTTTCATCCCCCACATATATGCAAAAACATTCCCAAATCACAGTTCATCAGACTAAAACGCATTTGTTCTGATAACACATCGTATAGTGAACAATGCAAAGACCTTGTAAACAGATTTAAGAATAGGGATTACAAAATGGGCCATGTCTTTAATGCCATACATCAAGTGGGTCACATGGATAGGGAAGACTTACTAACCTACAGGACAAACCTTAGTTCTCCCAATCAACCCATTAGATTCACTACCACATATGGTAGGAACTCAGATAACCTGATTCAGAGCATACAAAGACATTGGAATTTACTACTATATGATACTGACTTATCCCCCATTATTCCCAACAGATGTTCTTTTTCTTTTAGGAAAGGCAGAAATCTGGGAAGTACATTTAGTCATTACAAACATGGACATAATATGGACAAGCCTGAACCCATTCAAACTACTCTCACAGGCTCTACACTTACGGGTTGTTATCCCTGTGGACATTGCTCAAATTGCAATAAATTATCAAAAACCAAAGAATTCACCAGTAGAAACTCTTCCAATGTATATGAGATTAAATTCTTTGCCAATTGCAGCTCAGATTGGCTAATCTATTTAGCTACATGCTCATGCGGAGCTTTCTATATAGGCCAAACATCTAGGCCTCTCAGACTAAGAATCTCAGAACATATCAGCAACATTAAAAAAGGCAGAATCAACAATGCTTTATATAAACATCAGGTATCACACCCTTCAGCTGTTTTTATGTTTACCATTATTGACATCATCAGGGGCAAAAAATCCAATAAAACAGGTTGGCATGCATTATTAAATTCAAAGGAGAAAAAATGGATTGTTAAGTTGGGTGGTCTTTTCCCACCCGGTCTGAATGACAAGTTTTAGATAACCAATCAGAATTGTTTGCAGTTCATATAAAGGAATGCTTGGAGTTAACTCACTTCACACTGAAGAAGGCTGTGTAGATAATACCAGCCGAAACTGGTTTGTGTACCTCTTTGCTGTCCTATGTATTTACAATAAATTGCTTTATATTGGGTTTTGGTTTTGCTGGCTCTTCCTTTTGTTTTTTGTATCATGTCCTTTTGAGCCGTGCAATTGCTTACGTGCAAACAACATTTTTATATCATACAAAATTAAGAAGAGACAAAAATGAATCCGACAACGGACTGGCTTATCCCGATCCACCCGAGTCTCAAAGTAAAAATGATAGTATAGCACATGTTGCCATGGCAACTACTAATGTTAAACACCCCCCAGTCTGATGCCAGCTTGGAAAAATCCTTTACAACAGATTAGGAAAACGTAAACCAACCCCTGTTTGCCGTAGTGAATGCATTAGATGGAACTAACAATGCAGTAGTACACACCATCCATCAGAAACTTCACTGAACAGCACTTTCAACCAGCAGGATTTTCGTGGAGGCCGAATGAAATAACAACAGCAACCACGCAATTCACAGAATTCCAAACAACAGTGGAGGAAGCAGAATCGTCGCAGGAGATAACTACGGCATTTGTGAGTAAGCCGATTGTACTCATTAACTGTGGAGGGGATTTTAAGATATATAATTATCCCTCATTTAATGTACCTCAGGAATCGGTAGAAATTTTGTCTAAAGGATTGACTTTCGTGTCTGCAGTTAGAGCCAATTTGCCCAAAACATTATTAGACCTTAAGCTATTAAAACGCAAGTTAAACTTATCAATTCTTCTAGGCAATAGCTCACATTTATGTGGGGACGTAAGAGTTTCTAATATTTTTAATCCTCCAGCACATGAAATGTTGTCTACATTTGAAAAAGTCTGTGAAATGGACATTAGGGTAATGTTTAATAGATCTCTTCATAAACACCATGTGTATAATATGACTGATAATGAAAAAGATTTGTTAACCTTGCTTAAAGCACACGATGTGAGGGTTATGAAACCGGATAAGGGGGGATGGGCTTGTTTTTATGGATGAGGCCGACTATGTGCATAAAATGCGTTCTATTTTAGAGAGTGAGGACTATGGCAAAGTTACTTTGAATGAGGTTAATGGTGCATACCAACATGTCAAAACAGCATTGAATGATTTGTTTATTGAAACTAGTGTTAGTATTGACACCCATCATTATTTGACAATGACAGCACTAATGACACCAGTTATCTTTGGCTTACCCAAGATCCATAAAGACCTTAGCAACCCCCCCTTTAAGCCCAGTAGTTGATGGACGCAAGTATATCACATATGCTTGTGCTAAATTAGCGGATAGCAAAATAAAAGTTTTACTCAATACTGAACCACAAATATGTTGTGATTCCTGGGGTTTTTTGGAAGGAGTTAACACTTTGGAATTTAATGAAGACTTTAACTTCTTGACAGTGGATATTAAAGATCTTGCACTGTCATACCCCAGGACCTGGGAGTTGAATAGGTACCGATTTCCTTAATTTGAAAGGAGTTGAAAATCAGGAGATTAACCTAGTTGAGACTCTGCTCGAGATAGTGTTATCTAATAATTAAATATTGTTTAATAAGGAATTTTTTCTTCAAAAACTAGGGGTGGCAATGGGTTTTCTCTGTGGTGGTAATTTTGCTAATTGTGTCATAGCTTACTGAGGAAGGGAGATCCATTTATATAATACACTTTTTAGGGAGAATGCCATTTGGTACACCTGTTATCAGGATGACATGTTTTTTGTATAGAAGGGCGAATACAGTACAGCCAAAGACTTTGTTAACACCATTACAAGGGTTAACTAATTTTCTCCACTTTACGTTTCAGTTTTAAACTGAATCTATCAGTTTTCTTGATGTGCTGCTATATAAGGATAGATCAAATAAAAGATATGCAGCCCATATCTATAGGAAACCCACTTACTCTAATTCCTTTCTACACTTTGATAGTAGCCACCCATTCCACCAGAAGAGGTCGGTTATGAAAGGGCAGCTAGTTAGTGGCCAATATGGAATCTGCAGATACTGACTTCTATGTGGAATGTGATAGACTAAAAAATATGTTTATCAAGATGGGTTACCCCGCACATCTATTCGAACAGCTGTTGCAAGAAGTCAGTAGGAAAAGAAGTATTGGGCAATTTAAACCTATCCTTTGGAGAGGGCATTTGGATAGCCAGAATGTGGATGACCCTGACTTAACACAACAAAAAAGCCCTTCAGTCAACCATAGTATTGGTAATAGTTACAATATCAGTTTTTAACACCTTTTTCTATGGATACCATCGATTTAAGAGACATCTTAGTCAAAAATTGGGCATTTATAGTCGAGGATAGTACCACTCTGAAAACCTTGGTAGTAGGCCTCATTTAACATTTAGGAGGTGCTCTAACTTGAAAAGCCTTTTGGAAAGGAATAATATATTAAGGAAAGAGACTTGGGGTATGAGAAAGTGTGGATGCTGCCATTATTGTAAGTATATCAAAGTTGGAAAAGTCTTTAATATATACAATAAGACATATGAAGTAAAGGGGAAATTTAATTGTAAAACATCAGGAGTGGTGTACCTTGCTATGTGTCAGCAATGTAAAGGTTTCAATATAGGTAAAACCGAGCGGGTATTAAAATAAAGAATTTATAAACATCAGTACCATATTGCTAAAAAAACAAGTACAAATGCTTTAGTCAAACATATAGCAGAGAATCCCACATGCACTTTTGAATATACAGTTATATAACGGGTCAGCAAGAACATCAGGGGTGGCCCCTGAAAATTGAAGTTGGAGGAGCGTGAGCTTCTATGGCAACTAAGGTCAAACGCCAATGTTTTCCCAGGATTAAATGAATACTGTTCCATTAACTGTGTACTGAACTTGAAATCTTTGGATAGATAGTAGTAGTGACTCATTGATTTATTATTTATTTTTTTATTTGTTTCATATATTTGAGACTGAGTCAATGATGCAACACTAATACATCTAAAATAATAACACATTTCTTAACTTATCAAAGAGTTTTCATTTTAATGGGATGATAAAGATATGCTGTCCATCATTTATTAGTACTTTTGTATTGTGGAAATTATTTATTTTGTTTAGATACTTTTTATATGAATGCTTTTAAGAAAGAAAATTGTCTTTTGTTTTGATTGATTGATTTAAATAATTGTTTAATTGACAAGGCTTTTTAAAGTATAAGATTTTGGGTAATATTGTCTTAAGAAGTTCATTGTATTTTTGATGAACGAAAGCTCTAACAACAATAAACCTGTTGGGATTTAGAAACATTTAGTCTGGCATCTTTCTACGTTTTTTAGCTTAACACCCACTGAAAAGGTCTGTAGCTGCAGGTCTTAAAGACTAGAGGTGTGACTGCTTATATTGTTTGTTTCAGGAATGTCTAGTGTAAATACTTGTGGTACAACCACTTGGTCCTTAGGCCGCACCTTCATACTAATGTGGCTGTAGAAGTCCGTTTATTTGGCACTTCTTTACTTCAAAACTCTTCCTTCTGATTCTAGGTCATTGAGTTATCGTCTTACACCTGCAGTTATTTTTTTTTTTTTTTTTTGTAAACTCCCTGCAGCTGTCCATTAGCACTTGCTTTAGTGCTGGTAAGGAGATCAAGGACACAGATGTAGTGTTATACTGTTGCTGGAGAGTATGCCCCATCTCCCCACTATCTCATGGCTGCCTTTTGAGCTCTGCAGTAGCTGTCCTTGTGAAGTGCCTGCTCACTCCCAGTCTTGTGAAACCTCCTGACAAAGTGGCACACCAGTTTTGCAACATTGAGATTACCAGGCTCTTAACATTGCTGCTGCTGTGAGCCTAGGCTGCCTTTTTCCCCAAAATGGGTAAGTTGCCATTGATTGCACTCTGATTTTCCCCTGCAGTCCCTCCAGTACCTGTACTGCTAACTGAACCTTGGTTGTCTTGGGTGCAGTAAGGGCTCATCCTTGTGCACCATGGGCTGCATACTCTTGCTGTTCTGCTAGATTTAATGTTTGGGATTCACCTCAGTTGTGTACTCACAGAGATGGACCACTTCCCATGTCATCTAATTATTGTGCATACACATCATTTATCCTCCATCTGTTCCATCTAAGAAGAGTTGAATGGGCAGCAGATTTTGCTCTGTTGCTGTCTTTATTGTTCAGTGTTTGCAGAAAAGCTAAGGCCCATTTTTAGCATATGTTCACTCTGTGGTGACCCAGAAGAGACTAGACTTTTTCAGGTACTTTAAAGTTTGAGCTCTTCAGAGACATTTCCAGCGCAAGTTCATAGATGATTACTAGGCTAATGACACAAGAGCCTTTACAAGCCTAGCCAGTAATACTCCTGATATGACAATATTATATCTTATTTCCCCAGATATACGATGGGTAGTATCAGGCTGTGTGGTCTTTGAGTTCTGAGTCATTTTACAGACTGCCTCTGTCCATAAGGGACATGTGCAGTACCCAGGGGGTGAATTTATGGTTCCTCATATATTTATCCAAACTCTTTTTGAAGAGAGTGAGGGACAGGCTTTGTGTTATGAAGATAGGAAGTTTATTCCATTACTTGATAGCTTCTGGGATATGAATCTGTCTCTCCAGCAAGTTTTGTTAGAGTCACAAATAAGATTCAGGTCCATGGAATGTGCAACCCTCATATAATTTTTCTTGCGAACATATAACATTTTCATGACTTCTGGATCAGAGAATGCCTTGTAGGTCAGGCATAAGTTACAGCTCAATAAACGGTATGAGATGGAGTAAAGGGATCAGGTCTTTAGTCTGTCTGCATAAGATATGTGTTTTATGCTTCGTATTTTTTAGTGAGAAATTTGTGGGGCCTCTCCGATTCGTGTAAGTGCCTGGTTAGGTACATGCAGAAGAGAGCACTGTACTCGATTATGGGCTGATTATGGTTGCACTATGACTTCCATTGACCTTGATGCCATACCGTTACTCATAAGTTGAGCCACACAGAAGGATTTCCTCACTGCCTTAACTACCTTATGGTCAAAATGTAGGTTACTATTTATCTGTATTTCTAGGTTCCTCACCACTGGGTCTACTTTTAGGGGTGTGCTATCAGTATTATAATTTGCAGGGTTATCTGATTTACCAAATGGTATGATCATGCATTTTTTAGCATTTAATCTCAGACTGTGGTTTTGGCACCAATTGTTTGTCATTTTTAGGCCTGTTTGTAGGATGTCAACATCATTTGGAGATTTGATGATTGCTCCCAGCTTTACAGTATATACCAAGCAGAAGGGTCCTAATATGGAGCCCTGTGGAACACTACTAGTAACAGGTTTCTTATCAGAAGTGAATTCACCTGTCTGGACGATATGTGTCCTGTCACTGAGACAATTTGCTATCCACCTGATGATGTGTGGGTTTATGCCTAATACAGTAAGTTTACCTGTGATCCCCGAGTGGGGGATTGTGTCAAAAGCTTTGGCCAGGTCTAGATAAGTGGTGTGTACCATTTTACCCTCATCCATGGCCTTGGTGACTTTCTCAAAGAAGTCCACCAGATTGAGCAGGCAAGACCTTCCTCTGACAAAGCCAAATTTGATTTGGTCCAGTGTCTGGAGATTTCCTATGTCATTATTGATCTGGTCCATAATAATTCTCTCCACGGCCTTGCAGATAAGACTGGTCAAGCTTATGGGTCTTTAGTTCCCTGGGTCAGTTGATGGGCCCCCTTTGTGCAGAGGGTTGACTATTGCAATCATCCATTCCTCTGGGAGGCTGTAGTTGGAGGGTTTCTAGTGTCCCTAGAAGATCCTGTTTTAATCTATTTAAGAAGCATCCTGGAATGTTGTCGGGACTTGTGGAGGCTGTGTTTTTGGCTTTAGTTAGCACAGTAAGGACCTGTTCCCTCTTAATGACTGGTAGGGAATGGTTGCAGGTATTTCTTTTGGTGTAGTAGAAGATGATGGGAGGGGGGTGAAGTTTGAACTGAACTTGTTGGCCAGCAGGTTTGTTGTGTTTTCAGGTGGCTGTAAGTGTTGCCATTCATAATTAACTCGGCACTTTGCTGAGCATTTCCCCTGAGGTTATGAACATAATTTAAAACTAGTCCTTATAGTTATCTTTTACCTTGTGTAGATCAATGTGTATTTACCTTTGAGAAGCTTTCTAGGGGCTTGCACAAGTATATAAATACTGAACACAAGCGAGGCTGATTGCCATTTTGTAGAAAGCTGTTGAGATGTAAGCATGTATGTCTGTGTAGTCTATTAGTTAATCAGTTTGTTTATATTTTGTACTGCTGCTATCCATATGTATGTGTTTCTGTGTAATAAAGCATATAAGCGAACTACCCCGGCTGTTCGTCTTCAATAGTAAACCAAGACGAGCAACATGGTGTCAGAATGGGATCCAGAAATCCAGAATCAGGACCAAAAGGCATTCAGTTAATGGTGGAGGAATATAGAGGAATGAATCATCCCTGCTACATGTATAACTCACAAAAAAAGGTCCGAAACGTATTTCAGGTACCAGAGTTTACTTAAATGATTTCTATTCACAAAATATAAAACAAAGCACTCAGAACCGCATTTCTAAGTAAACGAAATGTCCAAAACTGTGACATATTGATAGAAAATACTCAAATTACTATGGAGAATGTTGGAAATAAAGTCCAAATCACATAAAATGTATAAAATAAGGAACATTACTGCATTTTTTTGCTATGAGCTACTTGTTCACATTAATTAAAGCTATTCAAGATATTTGAAGTAAACAGAGAGTTTGAATGTTTGTACAGTATTACAGTACAGTTATTTTGCAAAATACAGCCATTTCAAAGCATATTTCGCAAAGTACAGTGTTTTGAAAAGTTTATTGTGCATTTGACTGTTATTACAAGTCCTGGCTGTGTGTACATGTTTGTACATAATTACAAGGGCCATTTTTTCAGTGTGTTTGGGCATATTTTGTTGGCATGGCTGAAGAATTTCGTAAACCAGCTCCACATGTATTTGACAATAATATTGCAGAGAACTGGAGAGTGTTTGAAGAAGAGTACAATATTTTCATACAAGCTGCATTTTCTGATAAAGATGACCATACAAAGGCAGTTATTCTGCTTAATTTAGCTGGTTCAGAAGCCATAGAAAGAGAGCATTCATTTGTGTATGCACCTGCTGTATTTGCAGGGGAGGGGGAAAAATGTCATATAGTGGTACTGAGTCAAGGGAAGACCCCAAGTGCTTAAAATGTAAATTTAGAGAAATGTGTAACCCCTAAATGAATATTACAATGGAAAGACACTTATTTTATGCAAGAGATCAAAAGCCTGGTGAAACTTCTGCAGCATATATAACAGACTTGAGAAATAAAGCTAAAATGTGCCGATTTGGTGATTTAAGGGATGAGTTGATAAAAAGACTTGTATGTGGTATTAAAGATGATGCTGTGAGAAAGATTTTGCTTCGTGACAGTGATTTAACTTTGAATAAGGCCATTGAGATTTGCCAGATATACCAGCTCAAAGAAATCACACAAATATGCTTACAAATGAGAAATGCATGCTTCCAGTTCATAGTATGCAGCACGTGGTTAAAAGAAACAGACTCAAGCACATGGTAGCTATGGGGAGACCTGCAACAGTCCCTGGGAAACCCCATAGCTTTCTAGCAAATTCCAGAGTGCGCACAGTCTCAGTGAAGCACAAGAATGAGTCAGCAAACTCAAAGAATATGCCTCTACCCAATTTCATAGTCAGCTGTCATAATTGTGGTGCAGATCATGAACCCCAAAGAGAAAAGTGCTTAGCTTTTGGACAGCAGTGACACTAATGCAATAAGTGGAATTATTTCAAAAGGTTTTGTAAATCAAGTAAGGAACATTCTTTTATTAAAATAGAACATTCAAAGAGACATGTTAATCAATTAGAAAACTGTGACCCTACTTTTTATGTTGATGTCTGTACTTAATGAAACAGTCAGTGCAATAGAATTGTGGGCAAAGAATGAAGTGTTGTATACTGTTCCGATAAATGGAAGACCCATAGAGCTCAAAGTAGACACAGGTTCACAGTGCAATGTTATATCAGTAGAAACATTTGCTACAGTATGTGTTGGTGAAAAGCTTGATTTGGCAAAGTGTGCGCAGTTTGTTGCTTATGGTGGTGAAGAAATTTAGACTGAAAGTTCATTAGTGTTTTCATGTTACTCTGCTGAGAACAGCTATAACTTGCAAATTTATGTGGTCAAAACACACATACAGTCATTATTAGGCCTCAGAAACAGATTGAAAATGGGGCAACTTTCATTTAATAAGGAAGTTCACCATGTAAGCTTGAAGGACCACTGTCCTAATTTCACCCAGACTATTTTTTCTACCTATGCTGATCTTTTCGAGAACAAACTAGGCAAACTATCAGTTGTGTACTCCATGAAGTTAAATCCAGAGCTTAGTCCAGTTGTCAGGCTAGCCTGGAAAGTTCTAGTACCTATGCTGAACAGAGTCAAGGCTGAGCTAGATAAAATGGTGCAACAAGGTGTGATTTGCCCATTTTAAGAACCAACTGAATGGTTATTGTCCATGGTCATTGCTCATAAGAAAAGCTCAGATGATATCAAAATATGTATTGAGCCACAAGATTTGAACAGAGCACTGAAAATACCTCATCATCCAATGTGTACAGTCAAAGAAGTCGCTGCTGTCATGCCAAATGCCACTGTGTTTTTCTGTCTTAGATGCAAAGAGTTCATTTTGGCAAATGTTTCTTGACCAAAAGTCTTCATTGCTAACCACTTTTAGTGCTGATTTTGGCAGGGATAGATTTTTGAGAATGCCATTTGGGATAAATTCTGCCAGTGAAGTCTTTCAGCGTGCAATGGAGCAAATTTTTGTGGGTATCTTTGTGCCATTGTGGTAGATGATATTCTAGTAGGGGAATATAGTGAAGCTGAGCATGACAGAAACCTCAGGAAAGTTCTGGAAAGAGCATGTGAAGTGAATCTTAAGCTGAATCCTCAGAAGTGCAAATTCAGACTATGAGAAGTTACTTATGTTGGTCATTTATTTATCAGTTCAGGCATATGACCAGATCCTTCCAAGCAAATAGCAGTTCTCGAGATGCCAGCTCTAGACAATGTTCAAGTCCTACAATGTTTTCTTGGCATGGTTAACTATCTAGGCAAGTTCATTCCAGACGAGCCAACTTTCAGCACCACTTAGAGAGCTGACAAGCAAAGATGTATCTTGATCATGGTTAGAACAAAACCAGAGAGCATTTGATGTCCTGAAACAGAGACTGCCCGTCTACAAACTCTCAGATAGTATGATGTTCACAAACCAGTAACTCTTTCTTGTGATGCTTCAAAATTTGGTCTTGTTGCAGTCATTCTTCAAGAGGGTAGACCAATAGCCTATGCATCCAGAACTCTGACCCAAACTGAAATGCAATGTGCGCAGGTAGAGAAAGAGCTATTCGCAATTGTGTTTGCATGTTCGAAGTTCCATGATTATATTTATGGTAGACCTATCTAGATCAAAACTGACCACCAACCTCTAGTCACTATTTTGAGAAAGTCTATGCATACAGCTCCTGCTAGATTGCAATGCAGGATGCTCATATTGCTTGTTTGTCTTTTCGGCTTTTCCCAGTTAGGGGTCGCCACAGCGGAACTCCGGTCCGCTAATGATTGGCAGTCGATTTTTATGGTGCTGAGTTGCCAGCCTGACGCCCAACCTTCAGCGAAGGCACGCCCATTCACACATGTCTTTCAGAGGCCACTCGACTGCAGGGAGGACATGCAGACTCCACACAGAAGGCACTCCAGCCGAGAATCGAACAGGAGAACCTCTTGCTGTGAGGTAACAACGCAACCGCTGTACCACCACGGATTCAATTTCACTCTTGTCTACACAAAAGGCAAACTTCTTTATCTTGCTGATACTTTATCTAGATCACCCAGAAATACCACTGAACAGCATGAAAATGAGAAATTTGATTTTGAAATAATGGAAGTGAGAATCTTTTCTTCCATATGTCTTGATGAGCTTAGAAGTCATACAGCCTCAGATCCAGTTCTTCTGAAGCTGAACCACTTTGTCAGTCGAGGATGGCTGTCAAAGCAGTCTTGCTTACCAGTAGACCTGCAACCTTATTTTCCTTACAGAGATGAGATTTTGTTTGACAATGGTATCATCATGAAAGCTACTAGTGATTGTTCCAAAATCCTTGCAACAAGAGTATATTACCTTGCATGGTGGCCATCCAGGAACTGCTTCTACCAAAACGGTGAGAGAACTAGTATTTTGGCCATGTATGTCAAAGGATATCGAGAGAGTACTTTCATCTTGTTCTGTATGTAATAGTACAAAGCCACATCAATAGAAAGAACTACTTCAACTAAACTAGATTCCTGAACTACCATGGTCGACAGTAGCTACAGACATTTTCAAAAGGAATGGTCCACATTACTTGGGTGTTAGTAGACACTTATTCAGATTGGTTTGAAATTGACCTACTTCCTAATCCCGCATCCAATACTATCATTACTAAGATGAAGCGTCATTTTGCAGTTCATGGTAGCCCACAAAAAGTTATTTCTGACAATGGTACACAGTTTACAAGCCAGAGTTCAAAAGATTTGCTGAAGAGTAGGACTTTATTCATGTCACGAGTAGCCATGAGTACCCGCAGTCAAATGGTTTGGCAGAACGTGCAGTTCAAAGTGCAAAACAATTACTAGAGAAGTCGAGATGTTTTCTTGAATCTCAGAAATGTTCCTCATGATAAACATCTTGGTTCACCTGCACATCGACTTCTGTCGAGACAAACCAGAACCACACTACTAATTAATAGTACATTATTGGTTCCATGTGTCAAGAACAACAGATCAGTGAAAGCCCATCTGTTAAAGAAGCACTTATACCAGAAGTCCTATTATGGTAAGACCAGCAAACCACTCAATCCATTATGAGAAAGGGAGATAGTGAGGATGCAGACGTCCAAAGGTTTTGATCGGATTGGTATCGTGAAAAGTGTAGAGCTAATATCATACGTTGTGGAATCACAAGGAGCAGAATTTAGGTGGAATCGGAAAAAATTGTTCCTGGTGTCCAAGTCTGTATTGCAGTATCATACCTGTGAGAAAGACTCTATATCTCAGAGTGAGTTGTCCAGTGTTCCAGCTCCAGAGGATGTTCCAGTAAATATCCCTGTTGCTGAGAAGAATCCCAAAACTCCTGTAGCAAGTTGTTCACCGATGACTGTCCATTTTGCTAAATCCAATTCTGATTGCTATATCACTAGATCAGGTCGCATTTCCAGACCATGCTCCAGATACATGGCAACTTGGACATGAAAGTTGTGTTTACTTCTTATTGTCTGTACAATTGCATGTTTATTTTCAAATGTTATTATATTGTGGGCAATTCATTAAAGAGGGAGGATGTAGATCACTATATATGTATACCTTTAAGAAGCTTTCTATAGGCTTGCATAAGTGTATAAATACTGAGCACGTGCGAGTCTGACTGCCATTTTGTAGTCAGCTGTTCAGATGTAAGCATGTATGTCTGTGTAGTCTGTCAGTTAATCAGTTTGTTTATATTTTGTACTGCTGCTATCCATCCTGATGCTTTCTGTGTAATAAAGCATATAAACAAACTACCCCGCCTGTTCGTCTTCAATAGTAAACCAAGACGAGTGACATCTGGGAGGCCATCTTTGCCTCATAGTTTGCTTTGGCATATTTGACCAGCTGTCTAATTTGTTTATTTAGACTGGTGAGTGTCTTTTTGCATTGTTTTGTCTGTTTATTCTTGGCTTTGGAGAGGATTTTTTTCCTTTTGTTAAATAGCCCATTTATGCTAGGGGTCTACCAGGATGGTTTATTTTTGCCAGTAATCATAGATTTGACTCTGACTGGTACTGCCTCCTCTGTGCAGCTATGAATGTGGTTGTACAGTGCTTTTGTGTGCAAAATAGAGTATGCCTCAGTGTCATTCGGCTTTGGACGGGCTTGGAAGTTTAATAAGCTGTCATTTAGTTTGAGGTAATTGGCCTTAGCAAAGTTCTTAACAGGCTTGGAGTTTGATGAATGTTCTAGGTTAGTTGTAATACTAAAAGTGTTCAATTTGTGATCAGATCTTACCAGGGAGGAGTTAATGCATGAGAGGAAACAGCATCCACCCATGTTTGGGAGTAACAGATGTAGGATATTTGTGCCTCTAGTTGGGAAGCTAATTGTTGCTCCAGGGTGCTTGCATTGATGAATTCCAAAAACCTCTGAGCAAGTGAATTATGGGTTTTATAGGTGTCCTAGTTTATAGAGGGGAAGTTGAAGTCATCCAAAAGTATGGTGCTAGGGTGAATGTTAAGAGATAGGTTTAAGTAGGAGGTATGGTTTTCTAGATTCATGTTAGGGGATCTGTAGATAGCAAGGACATGATAGGGGGTCATGGAGCAGCTCAAGCAAGTCATGTTGAACCAGTCTAGCGGTGTACTTGCCCTTTATGAACACTGAGACTCCTCTTCCCTTTGTGTTATCCTGAGCTTAGGGAGATCAAAATGATATGAAAGGCATTGTATTCTTTGATAGCCAGGGTGTTCTCCATGGTTCTGAAACCATGTTTCCTGACTGCAGATGTGTCTGCATTCTTCAGGGTGAGGAGTGTTTCCAGGGAGTGCATTTTTTATTTAAACTCCTAGCACTGAGCAGCAGTTCCTTTCGGTGGTCATAAGTGATTTTTGTTATGTTTGAGAGTGTAACAAGTTGGCACAACCTAAAGCAAGTACTGTGGAGATAGATAAAGTTTTTGCCAAGTAGTGACAAGTGCAAACCATCTCTCTCAAAGCACTATGGTTTGTCGATCATGTCTTCCCAGGCTGACAGGTATTGGATCCCCTTGTTGTGGCACCAGAAACTAAGCCAGTTGTTGAAGTCAATCATTTTTCACTGATACTGTAGCATCATCATGGGTAAAGGTAGGACGCTACTCAATGCTAGATTCATACCAGTCTGAGACACATATTCAGAGAGCTCCATCATGTCTGTCTTCATATATTCCAGTGAAGTATGTCTTAGGTCATTTTCACCCACATGGACTATGACTGTGTCATACTAATACTTGTGGTTTAAAGACCTAAGTGCATGCTGATCTAGCAGGTCCTGCCTCCAGACAAATAGACAACTTACTACAATCTTCTCCTTGTTTAGCCTGGTAAAGGGACATCAGTATGTCTTACAGTATCCCCAATAAGTAGAATGCCAGGTTGAGTGGTGTGATGCCTTATGGGCTTTAAAGTGGGGCTACTATGATTTTCAGAGTTATGTGTTGTGTGAGATCCTGTCCTTTTGAGTGTGTGTGGGGCAACTGAGAGATGCTTCCGATAGATCTTGGAGGTTTGGTTAGATTGCATATGAATACCTCTGCTTATGTGGGTCTATGTGTTTGTTCCCTAGTGTTTGTAGAGAGTGTTTTGGGTGTAACACTGACAACATGGAGTTTTGCCTCCAATGACATTAAATATCTGCATCTCTCACATACTGTGCTTGTCTGTTCTAAAATTAAGTCGTTGTCAGTGAACATGAGGTAGTTACTGCACTACCTCAGGATGTCCATATCCACCGGGCCAAAAACAGAGACGACAGGGAAGTGCCTATCCATTATACCAGATCCTTAGTAGATGGGAAGGAGTAGGGAAGAGTCACTTAATAGTCTAAGTGGTGTTTAGTAGTATACCATAGGATGACCTGCGATTGTGCTGCCCTCTGCAAAACCGGAGACTCTTCAAGCAGCTGTGGACAGTGGGTGACTATGGGGACCGTTTTCTATACAGTATTTTAAACTGGAGAGGTTTGTTTATATACAAGGCACTGGTAACTGTGTTTGTGCACCATGCAAACACAAGGCTTTTATACCAGCAGGATGAAATACTTTTACACAGTTAAGCTCATAGGCCAATCAGATTAACACTCAATAAGCCGTCAACCAGCAGTTCCCAAAACTGATTGGTTGCATTAGTCCTCTACTTCTACCAGAGTGCAGAATAAAATCCTCTTAATGTAAAACAAACTGGTTTTAAGCTCAGGTGCAGTAACAAATGCTTTATAACAAAAGGCAGACCACCTGTAGTATCACAAATCCTTGGCAGTCCTGAGAAATGCTCCCAAATACAGAAAAATGGGCTCAAATCTAGGGATACTTCCACAACCACAGAAAAACTTTGCAAAACTTAGAAATATTTTGGCAAACTCAGGAGACCTTTGACAAACTCAGAAGAGCTTTCTCAGTATCAGAGGAGGTTGGGAAATATCAGGATACTGTTAAAATGACCTAAGAGCAGTACAGCAACAAACAGGTGGCAAACAAGTGCAGGCTGAAAGACAGTTATAAACTTAAACAAATCAATAAATGCAGCACAGAACTGTTAAATAGCACTGAGATAGTTACAGCAAGTGCAAAAAAAAAAATACATCAGCTTTTTAAGCCCACTGATGGCGTTAGCTGAAATCTAAGGGTCTTGCAGTCACAGGTGACCAAGCCAGGCACAGAGAAGCTCACTGCATCTTGGGTGTTGTAGAGGGACCACCTTCTACATCTAGAAGTGTGACTATAACACTTCTTGCTATGGAACTACTGCATTATGCTAGGCAGGTTTGACCGTGTTATATGCTGCCATCAAGCCTTCCAGACCACCTGCAAGGCCAAATTGAAAAGGCTTTTAATCTGTGCCAAGAAACATCATCTTGCTTCTTACTCTGTAAACTTCTAATTTTGCCTGACCTGTCTCAGGCATTCTTTTGGTTTATGCCACATATAGTCCACAATTACAGTACATATCTCAAACATCTGTGCATAAGCTAGTCCAGGAAAAATGGTGAAGGTTTCTGCACCAGATCATTTGTGTGTGACCTCCATTGAAGAATATGTTTGTGCTTTATGATCTACACTTCACGGTTGAGATGCTGTCAGATTTGTCCTTCAGACCAGTAAGACACCTTTTCTACAGGCCTGAGTTTGTACACTGGAAAGTGCTTTTATAAGTGGCCATCAGCTCAGCCCAGTAGATGTCTAAACTTTAGACAGTTATGTGTAAAGAGCTGTTCTTTACATTCCAACTGACATTTCTGTCTGGATGAATCATTTTTTTTATCAAATGTTTATTCTGGGCTGTCATTCAGTCAACCCATTCATTTCCTAATTATCTTTCTGAGTGCTGGTAACAATGTGAGCATATACCCTCTATAACAGCCATCATCTACCATTCTTAACTCATAGGGTTCGTGATAACAGGCAGATAGGCATGCTATTTCTTTCTTTTTTTCCTTTTTTTTTGCTTCTAGTCAATTGTATGGGTCAGTCATAAGACAGCCACTATCAAAAAATCCAAAGAAAATTGCACTACGTCCACAAAGATTACTTGTAAAACAAACAATAGACCTGGGAAGGCGTACAATAAAGCTTGCAGACAGTCAAATTCTCTTCCTTTAATGTCACAACCAAAGCACAAAAACAAAGCTCTGCATTAACGTTCTGAATTACATTTTCGTTTGTAAAACTTCATCAGATGTGGGCTTAACATTTTCAGACTTCTGTGGTGCTCCACATCATGGTTACATCATGTAGAATCCCCCTCCAGCCATGGTGTATTGGCTGTTAAGATCTCAGCAGAATTTTGTTTTTAAATCACTCATGCTGCACAATAAGCAAAGCAAGTTAATCTTGTGTTGAGTTCTACACTATGCTGACTATACACCTCAGCACCTACAGTCAGTGCTGTGCATGTTCAGAAAGCTCATATGGGCTTTCTGAACATGCACAGCACTGTCTGTAGATGCACAGCACCTAAATCTAAAACAAGCATTCTTATAGTCAGGGTTTTTCTCAGTGGGCCTCTTTAGCCCTGTATTTGTAAATTATAGTTTGACTATTATAGATAGTGCCTGGTTTGGGCTTAGTTGCTTAACTTAGTTAGGGTCTTTACAAGGAAAGTAAGGACTTCACTGTATTAGTGTCAGTATACTGTTTTTTGTTTTCTACTTTACTATGTCGGATGACAAGGAAAAGTCCCATCCTAAATCGGAATTCAAGAAATGCTCAGATTGTGGGCAGAAAATGTCCGTCACTGACGGACACATTCAATGTATTTACTGTCTGGGGGCTAAACACCTCCAAGACACTTGCAGCATTTGCCATTCTTTTTCTTCAAGAGTCCTCTTGGAGAGAAGGAGGAAGCTAATTGACAGGGGATTACTGCAGCATTCCTTTCCTGAGGTGTTGAGTAGCCATGAAGGTACTAGCATGTCTTCCAAATCCTCCAAATCTACAAAATCTTCAGACCCCAAAGTGGCAAAAAAGGCAAAAACTTTAGAGGGAGGGTCATGGGTTCCACAGACCTCAGAACTGAGTGTCCCTTTGATTCGGAGCCAGCTCCCAGTATTGGAGCCGGTCTCTGAGGTTCCCTCTTCTCCTCTGCTCCTGTCAGCACCTTCGGTGCATTCATATAAGTCCTCAGTCAGCCTTTCAGATTTGGACATGGATCGGCTAGTGCAGAAGCTTTTACAGGCACCAGGACTTGCCAAATTGTTGTCGGCCCCGACCAGCTCATCGGTGTCGAAGACCATGGAACCGGATTTGTCTACTCCTCCTCTGAGCCGTACTGGACCCTCGGAGATGAAGGAAAACGAACCGATGATTGTCGAACCCTTGGAGCCGATACCTGCACTGGTGTTATCGGCCCATCTACTCGGTTGCCCTCGGCGCCGACCGAGGGCTCTAGGAGCCGACGCTCTCCCATCGGGTCCGGGGAGGATAGTCAGACCGATTTGTCGGTGCCGACTCTTCCTCTCAGGGCTTTGGCTCGGATGAGCTTGGCTCCTACCTTGGGCTCGGAGCCCATGGTTTCGGTGCGGGAGGATCGGACGATACTTTCGGGTCTGTCTACTCCTTCTCGTTGGAGCCATGGCGCCTTCAATGCTATGAGGAGAGTCCTGTCTCCAAAGACAACATCAGCATCGGTTCTGCCTTCCCTCTCCCCTCAAGCTCCTGTGTCTGCTTCTTCGTCTACCCGTCCCCCTAAGCGTAGAGACCCTCAGCCTCAAGTACCCCCACAGGGCGTCCCCTGCTCTTCTGAGACCTCCCCAGATCCCCCCATTGAGGAGGTGCCCAGGAAGAGACTGTGCAAGAAGAGGCACTTAGACTCCCCACAGGAGTCTTTGACATCTGACATGGACTTGGATGAGTCAGAAGGGTCCCCTCAATCCCCCTCTGAGGATATTTCCTTTGCAGAGATATTAGAGATCCTTGGTCAGAGGGGCGATTGGCAATCCAATACCCCTACTGAGGACGAGTCCATGCTCTTGAAGGCTTTTGGGTCTCAACCTTCCACTTCTTGGGTGTCTCCGCCTTACGACGAGCTCATGGAACTGATCTCTTGTAAGGCATGGGAGTCACCGGAGGCCATGGAACCTGTCCCTCACAAGCCAAATAAATTCATGTCTGCCCCAGTGGACAAGCCATTTTTGACCAAGGGAGTGCCTGTTGATGCCATGTTGGTAGCTGCAGCCATCAAAAAGGAAGTGTCTGAAACATCCGCATCTATCCATCCTCCTAACAGAGATTCTAGAATCATGGATAGATATGGGAAACGCATGTTTAGTTCAGCGACTTTTTCTCTGCGATCACTGAAATACTTAACCCATTTTACGAGACTACAAAGAGATCTCCTGAAAGAGTTAGGAGATACTCTCCAGGGTACGGTAGCTGCAGGGGTGGCTGACAAAGTCAACGCAGAGCTCGCTACCCTAAACTCAGTTGTAAACTCGTCCATGTGTCTCATATCTTATGCAGCTGATGGTTCGAGTAGAGCCGCTAGTTAGGGCATTGCTCTCCGAAGACAAGCCTGGATGCGTCTCTGTTCCTTTGCAGAACCCTTTAAGTCTTCCTTTATCAACACCCCATTCGATGGCTCATCACTGTTTGGGCCTAAAGTGAAGGAAACTTTAACGAGGTGTGAGCAGGATGGCAAGACCTTATCTGCCGTTGGAGTCCGTTTCTCTACCCCTACTCAGCCCTACCCCAAGGGCCCTAGGGGAGGGAAAATGTGGTTCTGAAAAGCACAGGGAGCCTTTCAGGACACAAGTGGAGAAACCCCCCCTAGAGGCAGAGGAGGGGGTTATAACGGAAGACACCAACCCCGCAACAGAGGAGGTCTCCAGCAACAGGGTGACAGGGGTCAGTTCTCTGGTCAACCCTACCAGTGTCCCTGAAAGGGGGCCCGGCTGTTCGGCTCTGAAGGCAGTCGGGAGTCGCTTGTCGTTGTACCCAGAAGCCTGGCTAAACATAACATCAGATACATGGGTACAAAGCATCATTTCCAGAGGATATTTCATACCATTCTCCACCCCTCCCATTCCTGTAAACAGAATCCCAGATGTTCCACCCAGTCTCAGGGAACAAGCAATCATAGAGGTCCACAGATTGCTAGAAAAAAGAGTCATCCAACCAGTCCCAGCAGACCAAGTTGGATTCGGAACTTACTCAAGATTCTTTTTGGTACCAAAGAAAACAGGGGACTGGAGACCTATCTTGGACATCAGCAGACTCAACAGTTTGTAAAGAAAGAGAAGTTCCGAATGGTCACGCTTCAGTCCATTCTTCCCTTCCTAGGGAAAGGCGATTGGATGTGCTCCATAGATCTCAAGGACGCGTACTATCACATAAAGATGAACAGACACTCCAGAGATCACCTGCGTTTCCGGCTGGGAGCCAACTATTACCAGTTTCGAGCTCTGCCCTTTGGTCTCACTACAGCCCCCATAGTGTTCACCAAATGCATGGCAGTGGTCACGGCTCACCTGAGGTGTCTAGGATTCCAGGTGTTTCCATACCTAGACGATTGGCTCCTCACCGCTACCACCAGGCATCAATTGACTCAGGAAACACAATACACTCTGACACTCTGCCATCAATTAGGCATTACAATCAACTTCGAAAAGTCTGCCTTATCACCATCGCAGCATACCGTTTTTATAGGAGCAGAGTTAGATACCTCAACTACCATTCTACGGCTTCCAATCGAAAGAGTCTCACTTCTCCGCCAACACGTCAGCTCACTGGTGTCAAAGAACAAAGCTACAGCAGCAGAGGTCTTGAAGGTGCTAGGTTTGATGGCGACAGCAATCCTGGCTATACCACTCGCAAGGATGCATATGCAAATTCTTCAATGGCTCCTGTTTGCTCAGTGATCTTACCAGAAACTACCGATGCACCACATGATTCTCATCACGGATTCTTACAAGAGAGACCTTCGGTGGTGGTTGACATCTCTTCATGTCACAATCGGAAGACTCTTTGCCCCCCCCCCCCCCAGTAGCCACTGTGACCACGGACGCTTCCCTGATAGGGTGGGGGGCATTTTCAGGGAAAGACTGCCCAAGGCACATGGTCGGATCAAAGAATCACATCTGCACATCAATGTTCTAGAGTTGAGAGCGGTACTTCTGGCGTTGCAGTACTTTCAGGACTCTCTTCCTCTAGGAACTATTGCGATTCAGACGGACAACATGTCAGTAGTCTGGTACTTGAACAAGCAAGGTGGAACCAAGTCTTACCCCCTTTGTCGAGAAGCCCTCAGGGTCTGGCAATGGGCTGTGTCATCCCAGCATTTTCTGTTAGCAATGCACATCCCGCGGAAATCCAACGTGATAGCGGACAAGCTAAGCAGGGCGATATTGCTCCCTCACGAGTGGTCTCTCAAACAACAGGTTGCGGAGTTGATTTTCCGCAAATGGGGCCAGCCTTGCTGCAACCTCTTTGCCAGCCACATCAATTCAAAATGCAGAAGCTACTTTGCCCTAATACCACCTCCAGGACATCCCCCGAGAGATGCACTCTTACACGATTGGCCCCCGGGTCTCCTTTATGCATTCCCACCCTTCCCATTGATACCCAGATTTTTACAGAAAGCAAAATCGCTGGGAAGGACTGTTATCCTCATAGCCCCCTACTGACCTTGACAGATTTGGTTCCCGTTTCTCCACCATCATCTGTTGGAAGATCCATGGATCCTGGACCCAGTTCGGGACCTTCTGATGCATCCGTCAGGGGACCTCCATCCTTCACTGCATTCCCTGAAACTGACTGCTTGGCTAATCCACTTCCCCTAATTCAATTTCAGAAGATACAAGACAAATACTCTTGTCTTCTCACAAGCCATTTACCAGGAAATTATACGGCAGTAAGTGGAAAAGGTTCTCAATTTGGGCCAACACACAGAAAATTTACCCTTTCCAAGCTCCACTATCGTCCATTTTAGAATTCTTGACAAAGATTTTTAAGGAAGGGGCAGCAGCTGCTACAGTTCGAGTCCAGTTAGCTGCCATCTCAAATTTCCACCTTGGGTTTGATGGCTCAAATGTTATGGGCCATAAGTTATCTAAAACTTTTCTTAAAGGTGTTATTCACATGAGACCTCCTGTCAAAATTCCCTATTCTCCCTGGAATTTAAACTTTATGCTGTCTCAAATTAATCTTCCCCCTTTTGAACCAGCATCTTCTTGTGATCTCAAATATTTATCCTGGAAAACTATTTTTCTAGTGGCTATTACTTCTGCCCGCTGAGTGTCAGAACTTCAAGCATTATCTGTCAGACCACCTTACATGATTTTCCATGCTGATAGAGCATCTCTCAGAACAAACCCCTCATTTTTACCTAAAGTCTGTTCTGAATCCAATATCAGTCAGGTCAGTGAGCTGCCAGTCTTTTTTCCCAACCACTGTAACAAATTGGAATGCATGCTGCACAAACTTGATGTACAAAGACAGCTCAGGTTTTATCTTGACAGAACTAAGGATATTAGAAAATCAGATCAATTTTTTGTCTCCTTCTCAGAAGCCAGAAAAGGTAATCCAGTGGCTAAAACAACTTTATCTAAATGGTTGTTGGATTGTATATCCTTTGTTTATGAGAATGCGAGCATTCCATTGATACACAAGCCTAAGGCTCGTTCTTCCAGAGCTGTTTCTACGTCTTCTGCCTTTCAAGCTAAATTGCCCCTTGACAATATTTGCGCTGCAGCCACTTGGTCTAAGCCTTATACCTTTATCACGCATTAAAAAGTAGATAAGACTTCCAGGGACAGGTCTTCCTTTGGTTCCACGGTACTGAAGAACGTACTTTCATGAGCCACCCAAGATTGAGGGTGCTAGGGACGATACCCATCAGTGAGAATAAACGGCGAGATTTAACAACTTCACATAAAGAAGTTATGTACTTACCATAACATTCCATGTGAGTTGTTTATCTCGCCTTTATTCTCACATCCCTCCCTCCTTCCCCCCTCCTGGCTGACTGTTGACTTAGAGGCTAGTACCATCCTGGTTATTCAGTATTTCTTCTTCCCCTTCGGGGAGTGCTTCTTTGTAGAAATAAATAAAAGGGTATATATATTGTTACTCGCAGCAAACAAGATCTGAGGTAATTCCAGCAGGGCATTGTGGGATAAGGGGCTTGGTCTCGAGCTACTGGCAAACCTTGAGCTTTGCTATCGGCCGAGCTCCGAACCTATCAGTGAGAATAAAGACGAGATAAACAACTCACATGGAACGTTATGGTAAGTACATAACTTCTTTTTTCTCGACCATTCCCTAACCCTGAATTCTTCTCTTGCTGCCGAACTCGAAACTCCTCACTTGCTCTCTCAACCTAAACTCCCCTACCAGTTCCTAAATCTACATTCCCTTCACAGCTGCTGCCTAAAACCCTAACAGCTGTACTCCACCTCCTCCAACATACTTCCAGAGAGCTACTGCACTTAGATTAGTCAAACGTGAATATGTAGTTGAGCAGCATCTGGCAGCTTCAGTCTTTCCATATGACTGCCGTATCTTGCCTGAGCACATAATGTGTTGTTGTCAGTCTCACCTTTATTCTCACTACTGGGTCGAATCCGATGTGTTGGATCTGTCTCAGCCTTTACAAAAGCTTGAGGACTTCAGCAAAGCTCGTGGACACCCTTCCTTACCCATAACGCATTTCCCCAACTTCCCCAGATCTCATTTACTGTGCTGCGAGAAGGATCTACTAGCAAGCTCTGGACTAAGTTATTTGATATCTTTTTGCCATTGCTTACCTCTTTCCACTTTTCTGTATTGTGATAATTAATATTTTGTTAGCATATACTTAAAGGTATTCACTTGTCAGTACCTTCCTTCTTTTAGGGTTAGTTTTTCCGTGTTAATTTTTCCCTTGCTGTTAGCATCCGATCTGAAGTAGTTACTTCATTTGCTCTGCAACCTGTGGGTATCGGATCCGATCTCGGATCCGAGCCAGCAGCTTTCCAAGCTACAAGATCCGAGCTCCTAGCTCCTACCCCTACCCATACTCCCCTGCTATGTGCTACATTACCTCAGATCAAATTTTTTTGCCTCTTACACAACTCCTACCTTCGATAGAGGAAGTAACACCAGATCGTTTTTTGCCGCGGCTGAAGCAGCTACTTTTGAAGAGCTCCTTGGCTTTTGGTGAGATTGAACCTTTTTCTTTTTCTGTCAAAAAAAAAATCCTTTTTCTAGTGTGAAAGTGTGTAGCTTTTCTGGGTTAGTTATCTATAGTGTAGTTAGTTAGATACCTTTGTTCCCCTTTTCTAACTAGTTTTCTGATAGTTCCCGCCTTTCACCCTCCCCCCTCTTAGTGTTTGGGTGTGTTTTGGTGTGAGTGGTGTTATGGCTGAAGGGCCTAAGCTTTCGCCGGTGGATGGCCACACTCAGTGCGTTTTATGCTTGGGGGCGGCCCACTTGTCATCGGCCTGCACAATCTGTGTGGCCTTTAATCCCCGAGCTATCAGGGACAGGAAGAACAAGTTGATCCTGACGGGCTTGTTGCCTCAGGAATCGGCTTCTTCTTCCTCCCCCTCTCAGGCACAGGCTGTCTCGGCAGCCCTCGTGCCTTCTGTGCCCCCGACTCAACCTGGGACTCAACCTCCCTCTTTGGTTGTGAGTTCGGGGGATTCAGGTACCTCCACTACAGTGGAGAAAAAACATACGGACAAGGGACATAAGTCCCACAAAAGGTGGGCTGAGACTCAACCCTCAGCCCCGCCGTCTAAACTGGCTAGGTCTCCCTCAAAGGTCTACAGATCCTCCCCCTCTCGGCTCCGTTCACCACATTTTTTTCTGGAGCTGGAGGAGGAGGATTGGTCTCCCTCGAGGTCGTCGAGGCGGCCCTCCCGGCCCGCCTCAACGACTTCTTCAAGATCAAGCAGAAGCCTCACTGAAGCAGATATGGATCGGATGATATGCCGATTATCCAGACCCAAATGCAGATGGGGGTGCTCTTGCCTCCCCCCCCCTCTGGGGGGGAGCGCGGCCCCCATGTTTGTTCCAACTACTCCTTCTCCGACCTGTTTTCGGGTCTCGGAGTTATCGGATCCGGGCCCTTTCGGAACCGGGGATTCGTCGGCGCCGATAGCTCCGGTCGCTTCGACGCCGACTGTGCCCTCGAGTCTGTCGGATCCGAGCTCTTGGGGCCGAGGGCTGAGCATCGGATCCGGGGGAGCTGGTGTGTCTTCAGCTCCGTTGGGTTCGGAGCACACCTCTCTCTCTGCTCCTGCTGCATCGGCTCCGACCCCGATCCCTACCTCGGAACCCAGGAGATTGCTCTCGGAGCCTGGCGAGAATAGCTCTCCTTCGGCTTTTGAGGTTGTGGAGAGGGTAATGTCAAGGACCTCCAGGTCCCCGGTTCAGGCGTCGGAGCCTCCCATACCCCCGCTGCATGTGGGTCTATCCTCCATCATCCGACCATCGGGACAGCCTGCTCAAGCCCTCCAGTTGGTTCCCTTGGAGGAACAGGACCCTGTTGACGAGCCCTCTTCGGACAGTCCCACCGAGGAGGTCCCTCGTAAACGTCGGTGCAAGAGGAGGCACCTGGACTCCCCCGAGTCCGTTACAACCGACACAGATTTAGATGAAGGGGAAGGTTCCCCAAGGTCACCCCCCGAGGATGTCATGGAAATTTTGCATATTAGAGGGGGGTGGTCTGCCCAAAAACCTTCCGCGGATGAATCTGTGTTCTTGGATGCGTTTGAGGCAGGCCCTTCTACCTCCTAGGTGTCCCCCCCGGCTGACCCCCTGGTAGACCTCATTACTACGACAGTGTGGAAGGAGCCCGACACCATGGAGCCTATCCCGAAGAGACCCGACAAGATCCTTAGCCCCCCAGTGGATAGATTGTCTTGGGCCAAGGGAACCCCCGTCGATGCCATGTTAGTGGCGGCTGCCACCAAGAGAGAACTCGCGCAGGAGAGTTCTTCGGTTCACCCGCCAGATAAGGAATCTCGGGCACTGGACCGCATTGGAAAGTGGATGTTTAGTTCAGCGACCTTTTCTGTAAGGGCGCTGAACTATATGGCACATACCATTAGGCTGCAACGAGACTTAATTAAGGAATACGCTGCAGCCCCCCTGGAGTCCATGTCAGTTGAGGACAAAAAACAAAAAAGTTTTCTCGACTCGTATGGCCACTCTGAAATCCATCTCTAACACGTCCATGCGTCTACTCTCCCATGCCACGGAGGGAGCCGCTAGGGCCAGCAAAGCTGGGGTCGTCTTGCGACGTCACTCCTGGCTCTGTCTTTGCGATTTCGCAGATCCCTTCAAGGCGTCCTTCGCAAATGCACCCTTTGACGGATCTTCGCTCTTCGGCAAGACTGTTCGCGAGACGCTGGTCCAAAGCGAGAAGGATGGGAAGATGCTGTCTGCCATCTGGGTCCGCTTCTCTAATCCCCAACGATCCTTTTCTAGCAATCAGAGGGGACAAAAGAAGCTGTGGTTCCGTAAGTCCCAGCAATCCCATCCAGCTTCGGACCCCTCATCCTCTAGAGGCAGAGGAGGACAAGGAGGACGCCGGCCCAGAGGCAGAGGGGGACTGCATAACTTCGGGTCCAGGGAACCCTTCCCGGATAGACCCGCGCAGCAGCCCTGAGGGCTTACCCGGCTGTCCCTCTCTGGAAGGAGTCGGGGGGGGCAGTTGTCGGAGCACCTGTCAAACTGGGAGCCCATTACGACAGATCAATGGGTGCTCCGCATCATATCCAGAGGCTATACCATCCCCTTCATAAACCACCCTCCCTCGACCAGACACCTCCCCGATGTTCCACCCGATCGAAGGGAGGCAGCAGCTTCAGAAGTCCTGAAGTTGCTAGAAAAAAGAGCCATCCAGCCCGTCCCCCCAGACCAGTCCGGATTGGGTTATTACTCCAGGTTCTTTTTAGTGCCAAAAAAGACGGGGGACCTAAGACCCATTCTAGACCTCTCCGCTTTGAACCTGTTCATTCCCAAAGAAAAATTCTGGATGGTCACCCTCCAATCTATTCTCCCCCTTCTGTGGCAGAACGACTGGATGTGCTCGATAGACCTCAAGGATGCGTACTACCACATTTTGATGGACAGACGATCCAGAAGGTTTCTCCGCTTCCGGCTGGGAGCCAGTCACTACCAGTTCAGGGTTCTCCCGTTCAGCCTCACCTCAGCCCCCAGGGTGTTCACCAAGGTCATAGCAGTGGTTGCAGCCCACCTGAGACTTCAGGGCATTCAGGTCTTCCCGTACCTAGACGACTGGCTCCTTACCGCCACCAACAGGCATCAGCTCTGCATGGCAAGAGATTATGCTCTGACCCTTGCCCAGAGCTTAGGCATCTCTGTGAACCTCCAGAAATCCTCTCTTTGCCCCGTACAGGTCCTGGAGTTCATAGGGGCCAAGTTAGATACCCGCATTTTTCGAGCTATGCTAACTGCGGACAGGATAAACAGCTTGTCGTGTCAGGTGCTAATTCTTCTTCAAAGTCCAGCCCCGGAGGCAGAATTAGTTCTGAGGGCACTAGGATCTATGGCAGCAGAGATCAGTCTCGCCCTTCACGCGCATCTGCGAATGAGGATTCTGCAGTGGACCCTTCAAGTTCAGTGGTCCCTGCTACTCCATCCGTTGAATACTCCGATTCCTCTGAGCAGAGTTTGCAGGCACTCCCTTCTTTGGTGGCTCCATGCCCCAGAGCTGAGGGAAAGGAGGCCTTTTGTTGTCCCTCCCCCCAAAGCCACGCTGACCACGGATGCTTCTCGCCTCGGGTGGGGGGGGCATTGTTCGAGCAGAACCGTCCAAGGCACGTGGACTCCCCTGGAGACCGCTTTGCATATCAGTGTCCTAGAGATGAGGGCAGTGCTTCTAGCGTTGCAAGCTCTCCACAACCTTCTACCTCTGGGGACTATTGCCATCCAGACAGACAACATGTCAGTGGTCTGGTACATAAACAAGCAAGGAGGAACGAGGTCCTACCCACTTTGCCGGGAGGCTATGAGAATGTGGGAATGGGCGATATCCACCAACCGCTTTCTGGTAGCAATGCACATTCCGGGTCGGTCCAATATTTTGGCGGACAAACTGAGCAGAGTGATTCTCACTCCATACGAGTGGTCTCTCAATCCATCAGTTGCGAAGCAGATCTTTCGCAAATGGGGTTGGCCTTGCTGCGATCTTTTTGCTTCTCCCTTAAACACAAAATGCAGTGAGTACTTCGCAATACTTCCCCCCGAAGAGGAGAATCCCAGAGACGCTCTAGTCCATGCTTGGCCGCCCGGTCTACTTTATGCTTATCCCCCCCTTCCGCTCATGACCAACATACAGAAAGCCCGTCGGTTGGGGAGCAGAGTTATCCTCATAGCCCCATTCTGGCCTCGCCAGATCTGGTTCCCTTACCTGCGGTCTCGCAGTGTATCTCCGCCATGGATACTGGATCCCATTCCAGACCTGATTTCGCATCCGGCGGGATTCCAACCCTCAAACCTGATAAACCTCAAGCTTGCGGCTTGGTTGCTCCAGTTCCACTGATGGCTAGGACTCCCAGTATCTCATCTCCTGTTAAGGCCATTCTAGTCGCAGCACATAAGCCGAATACTAGGAAGATTTACTACAGCAAATGGAAACGTTTCTCTGTCTGGGCTAAAGATAGAGGCCTGGATCCATTTACAGTTCCTATTCCTACTATTCTAGACTTCCTGTCACTGATATTTAGACAAGGAGCAAGTGCTTCTACAGTTAAGGTGCAATTGGCAGCCATCTCCCATTTCCATGTGGGAGACGGACTAGGATCTTTGACTTCTACAAAATTATGTAAAACCTTCTTACGGGGCGTTTTCCTATTGAAGCCTCCGGTGAAAGTGGTGGTGCCTCCATGGGATTTGGCCTTAGTCTTACAAGCCTTGACAGGCCCACCCTTTGAACCCGCGGCTTCGATTCCATTAAAATTCTTGTCCTGGAAAACAGCCTTTTTGGTGGCCATTACTGTAGCCAAAAGGGTGTCAGAACTTCAAGCCTTATGTATGAAGCATCCTTATCTCATTTTTCACAAGGATAGAGTGTTCCTCAGGACTAATCCGTCGTTCTTACCTAAGGTGGCTTCGGAGTCAAATATCAATCAATCAATAAACTTACCCATGTTCTTCCCAAACTTTCAGAATAGAGGAGAATACACATTGCATAAATTGGATGTGCACAGACAACTGCGTTTCTACCTGCACAGGACTAAGGATTTTCGCAAGTTGGACCAGTTGTTCGTGTCATTTGCTAAATCGGCCATGGGTAAGGCCATTTCCAAAGTGACTGTAGCAAATTGGATTTGTCAGTGCATAGTCCACGGGTACTTATCTGCAGGCAAACCGGTTCCTACGGGAATTCGCGCTCACTCTACGAGGGCTGTGGCCACCTCTGTAGCCTTCTGGTCTAGGATCCCCTTGGATGACATATGCTCTGCAGCTACCTGGTCCTCTTCACATAGGTTTATTTCTCATTATAAGTTGGATATGGTATCGAGAGGTAGGGCTTCCTTTGGCTCTGCAGTGCTTCGGAATATCCTTCCATAAGGCCGCCCAGGGTTTTTCCCTAGGTAGCTGGGGACTCTGTCCCACAGGTTGCAGAGCAAATGAAGTAACTACTTCAGATAAAGAAGTTATGTACTCACCATAACGTTCCATCTGAGTAGGTACTTCATTTGTCTGCAACCGACCCCCCCTGCCATCCCCCGAACCTTTCGGCATTCTTGATCACCAAAGAAATCTTTGTTTTGCTTTAGGACAGTTATCTGGTGTTACTTCCTCTATCGAAGGTAGGAGTTGTGTAAGAGGCAAAAAAATTAGATCTGAGGTAATGTAGCACATAGCAGGGAATTATGGGTAGGGGGAGGAGCTAGGAGCTCGGATCTTGTAGCTTGGAAAGCTGCCGGCTCGGATCTGAGATCGGATCCGATACCCACAGGTTGCAGACAAATGAAGTACCTACTCAGATGAAATGTTATGGTGAGTACATAACTTCTTTTTTAAGTTAGAGGGCATCTAACTTATACCCATTTAAGTTAGAAGGTATTCTTTTACCTTTTCCTTACCTGTTTGCTGGTATTGTTGATAGTTATTACTTCCTCTTCCTTTCCAGTTACTGTCCGTTTAGTTAGAGGGCAATTAACCAAGTCAATTTGAAGTTAGAGAGCATAACCCCCTTCTCTTGTTGTTGTTGTGGTTGCTATTTAAAAAAAATGAGTTTCTCCTTCTATATCTTTAACTAGTTAAGCTGTTTGCGTCTGTTGTTTGTTAGCCAAAATGTCCCAGAAAGAAAGTAAGCCCTTGGGATTTAAAAGAAATGTAAGAAGTGTAGCAAAAAGATGCCCTTCAGTGATTCTCACACTTTGTGTATACTGTTTGGGGCCTCTTCATTTGCAGGAGTCCTGTTCCATATGCCACACCTTTAACCAGAGGGCAATTATGGAACGGAAAAAATAAGGTGATTTTGAAGGGGTTATTGAAAACCCCATTTTCTGAGGCTATTTCTGTTGATTCCTCCTCTCCAAAGTTGGACAAGTCAGAGAGAGCAGGAAAATGGCCTTCTTCGCCTCCAAGATCTTCATCAGAGCCAAATGCCAAACTACTGAAAGAGTCCACTCCAACAGTACCTACTGAGCAGACGTCAACTTCTGGAGCAGAGACTTCTTCAAAGCAGACAGAATCTTTGGCTCCAAAAACTTCTATTGATCGTTCGGCTCAGAAATACCCATTACCTGCCAAGTACCATTATCGGAGCCGAACTCCATCCTTGGAGGCGATTACTTCTTGGCTCCCTTCACCGTTCTTAGCTAGATCCAGATTCTCAACATTGTCTACCAGTTCACGTAGGAGCCTCTCAGACAAAGATGTGGATAGAGTGGTGAAGAGGCTTCAAGACACCTGCCTTGGCCAAGCTTCCTTTGGATCCATGCCCAAAGGAGTCAGATCAGTCTCATCTCCCCCCTTTCGCACCTTCTCCTCCGATCTGATCTGACCTGACCTTCGGTTTTGGAGCCGGAAGACTCAGATATCCAGCTGATATCTGTATCGGGTCTGTGGCACATTGGCTTTTTGGATCTGGTGTCTGCCCCGAGTATCTCCATCCTGGTGGAGCAGGAGACCTCTGGGAGACGACAGTCATTGGTCGGATCCTCGGAGTCGGCTCAGATCTCCTTGGTTCCAACTATGTCTCTCAGGGCCTTGGTTCGAATGGGTTCAGCTCCCACCTCTTCTTCTTCTTCAGAGCTTCTGTCTCCTGCTCTGCAGGATCCTTCTGCCCCAACATCCACTTTGTCGGGTCCGGGGAGTTCTTCGGAGCAGGGGCAGTGTGCTTTCAAAGTTATGAGAAGGATGATGACTGCCTCGCAGTCTCAGGCCCAGCCCTCCTCAGAGCTTCCTCCCTTGTCTGTGCAGGTGCCTTTACCTCCTCAACCTCAGCATGTTCCCCAGAGAAGTCCCCTCCTTCCAAAAATTCTCCAGACTATCCCACTGCGGAAGTCTCTCGGAAGAGATCATGCAAGAGGAAGCATCTAGACTTCCCAGAAGCGTCCTTCACTTCAGATACCGACCTCGAATAAGCAGAAGGATCCCTAAGGTCTCCTCCTGAGGATATCTCCTTTGGAGACATCCTAGAAATTTTGAAACAGAGAGGTGACTGGCAATCCTCCTCCCTTTCAGCTGAGGAGTCTGTATACTTGAGCACCTTCAGATCTCGCCCTTCAACCTCTTGGGTGACTTCCCCTTTCAATGAGCTTATTCAGTTAATCTCATGGAAGGCATGGAAGACCACAGATTCCATAGAACCCACTACTAGGAGGCCAAACAAGTGTATTACAGCCCCCAAGGAGCAAACTTTCCTTATCAAAGGTGAAGCAGTTGATGCCATGGTCGTGATGGCTGCCACAAAAAAGGAACTTTCCGAGATAGTTCCTCTATCCATCCTCCTAATAAGGATTCTAGGACCATGGATAGGTATGGGAAGTGATTCTTCTCTTCAGTGGTTTTTACTTTACAAATGCTGAATTACCTTACTCATTTCACCAGACTTCATAGGTCCTGTTGAAAGAACTATCAGACTCTCAACAGGGAGCTGTAGCTGATGTGGTGGCAGGCAAGGCCAGCGCACAGCTTGGTACCTTCAATTCAGTGGTCAGCTCATCCATGAGACTCATCTCATATACAGCAGATGGAGCGAGTAGGGCAGCAGGTTCAGGCACCTCTATTAGTAGACAGGCTTGGATGCGCCTTTGTGATTTCACAGAGCCCTTTAAGTCTTCCTTTGTTAATAGTTCCTTTGATGGGTCATCTGACTTTGGGGCCAAAGAAACGTTAACCTGGTGTAAACAGGAGGGTAAGACATTGTCTGCCATTGGAGTGTGTTTTCCACTCCTGCTAGACCTTTTCCAAAAGGTCAGAGAGGTAGTGGAAAGATGTGGTTCAGGAAATCATAAACGTCTTACCAGGACACACAAGGTAGTAGTTCCCTCCTGGAGGCAGAGGGGCGAATAATAATGGAGATGCAGAGGAGGCCTGCAAAACCGGGGTTCCAGAGAATCCTTCTTTGCCAGACTCTTTCAGCACTCCTGAAGGAGCCCCTGACTACTCGTCTCTGGAGGCAGTTGGGGACAACTGTCACTCCACCTAGAAACCTGGTGAGACATAACCATTGACAAATGAGTGCAGGACATAATATCCAGGGATTATATCATTCCCTTCTCTTTCCCCTCCCCCATAAACCAATCAGTTCCAGATGTTACACCCAGTCAGAAGGAATAAGCAGCGTTAGAAATTCAAAAGTTGCTCAGAAAATGAGTCATCCAAGAAGTCCCCACAGACCAGAGAGGATCCGGAACTTACTCAAGATTCTTTTTATTTCAAGCCAAAACAAGGGACTGGAGACCAATCCTGGATCTCAGGAAACTAAACAAATCGGTGAAGAAAACCAAGTTCTGGATGGTGACATGGCAGTCGATACTTCCATTCCTAGGAAGACAATTGGATGTGCTCTGTAGACCTTCAGGATGCATACTACCACATCAAAATGGAAAGACGATCCAGAAGGTTCTTGTGCCTCTGGCTAGGAGCCAGTCGTTTCCAGTTTTGAGCTTTGCCCTTTGGTCTCACTACAGCCCCCAGAGTGTTCACCAAATACATGGGAGTAGTGGCATCTCAACTGAGGCGCATAGGATTCTGGGTGTTTCCATACCTGGATGATTTACCCATAGCCACCCCGAACAGACATCTACTGCTGTAAGCCAGGGATTATACACTCCAGCTTTGGTCCTCTGTAGGCATTACCATAAACTACGACAAGTCTGCTCTAGAGCCATCTCAAAACTTAAATTTTATAGGAGTAGACATAGATACAACCATGATGATAGCAAGACTCCCTCATGACAGTGCACGATCTACGTTTACATGTGAGGTTTTTAATCAAGAAAACCCGAGCCACTGCAAAACAAGTTCTACAAGTACTGGGGAAGATGGCATCAAGTATTGTACTAATTCCTCTAGCTCGCCTATGTATGAGGATACTTTACTGGTTACTTTCCCCACAATGGCCGATTCTGCACTTACCAATGTCCCACAAGATTCTCATAACCAACACTTGCAAAAAAGATCTCGAGTGGTGGATTCACTCTCCTTCAATATCTCAAGGCTGTCTCTTTATTCCCGCTCAACCCCAGGCCACTGTGTGACCACAGACACTTCCCAGATAAGTGGAGGGGGCATTACCTGGGGGAGACAGTCCAAGACACCTGGCAGGAACACGAGGCTCACTTGCACATAAACATCTTAGAGAAGAGAGCAGTGCTTTTGGCATTGCAAGCATTTCAGAACACCCTCCCTTTAGGAACGATAGCAGTTCAGTCAGACAATATGTCGGTAGTCTGGTACATAAACAAACAAGGAGGAACCAGATCTTACCCCCTTTGTCAAGAAGCGCTAAGGGTCTGGCAATGGGCAATGTCTTCCAACCACTTTCTGGTGGCATCCCACATCCCGGGGGAGATCCAGTGTCATCCACATAAGATTGAAGGGACCACCAGCAAATCCAACTGACTTCACAAAAGAATAATATAAAAAATATATATATACATATACTGAAATACAAGCACAGTTGTGTTTAATTTACATAATTAACGTGTCCTGTGACTGCTCGTCAGGTATATGTTATTTTAATCTTGTTTTTAATGTTTAACACCTGAGGAAGCCTCTAGGGCAAAAGTTTTTAAACTTGCGTTTGCATTGGATTTATATGTAAATAAGTACTTGTCATGGTTCCAGTGACTTTAGTTTTTTGTTTTGAGATCCAATGTGATTGCGGACAAGTTGAGCAGTGGCATATTATGGCCACATGAGTGGTCCCTCAATCAGAAAGTAGGGGAAGAGATTTTCCAAAAATGAGGCTAGCCTTGTTGCAATCTTTTTGCTTCTCCCACCAGTGCCAAATGCAGCAACTACTTTGCCCTAATCCCTCCTATGGGGGAGGTACCAAGGGATGCAATTATTCATGATGGGACTCCGGGACTTCTATATGCTTCCCCCTCTGATTTCCAGGTTATTTCAGAACGCACGTTTGTTGCAGGCCATGGTAATCCTGATTGCCCCCTATTGGCCTCATCAGATCTGGTTTCCCTTCTTTCAGCCTCATCTTCTTGACAAACCATGGATTCTGGACCCAGCTCCAGATCTACTGATGCTTCTGTTGGGAATGGGACATCCAAACCTCCAAAATCTGAAACTGACAGCTTGGCTGATCCATTTCCCTTGATTTTCAGGTTTCTTCTTCTTTTCTCCTTGGTAAAAAGTATCTTGTTGTCCTCCCATAGAACCTCTACATGAACATTTTACAAGAGTAACTGGAATAGGTTCATAATATGGGTGAGTGATAACCAGATAGCTCCTTTTTCTGCGCCCATACACTTTATTCTAGACTTTTTAGCAAAAATGTTTCAAGAAGGTGTGGCAGCCTCCACTATCAGAGTCCAGTTAGCAGCAGTTTCACATTTCCATGTGGAACAAAATGGTGCTGCGGTTATGTCTCACAGGCTTTGTAAAGCTTTTTTGAAGGGTACTACAATGAAAAGACCTCCATATAAAAAAACAACTCCCCCCTGGGATCTGAACTTCATCTTGTCAAATATTATCTGTCCTCCTTTTGAACCTTCAGCCACATGTGATTTGAAATTCCTATCTTGGAAAACACTCTTTTTAGTGGCTATTACTTAAGCTAGAAGAGTTTCAGAACTGCAAGCTTTGTCTGTCAAGCCCCCATACCTAGTTTTTCATAAAGACAGGGTTTTTTTATGCACTAATCCCTCCTTTCTTCCAAAAGTTGATGGAAAGTAATCTCAACCAATCTATTCAACTGTCAGTTTTCTTACCAAATTTCCAAAACGAGGGAGAATACTCACAGCATCTTCTAGATGTTCATTGACAGTTATGTTTTTACTTGCACAGAATTTCAGAATTTCGAAAATCAGACAAGCTCATTATTTCTTACTCTGTTCCAGTAACCTTTTTTCCTTAAGACGGTTTGTTTTTCAGCCATCCTGCCTTGAAGTCCTTCCTTACTCTGCTTGTAATTGATTTTGTTCAACTTGTTGACTTTCTGTCAGAGTGCTCCGTCATTTGGCAAAAATACTTTGAAGCAACATTCAACTGATATGAAAGTGCTCACTGTACGTAGTGGTGTTCAAGATAGCCCCGTGCAGTGAATGCATTATTTTCTCCTTCCACTTCTGTGATTTGAAACAATCCATTTGGTGCATCTTGGTTGTTGGACTTCCTGTACATAAACTGAAAGTTCAGAATTCTGCAACCTTGTTATCCGATGTGCTTTTTAACAAGTGCAAACCACCTCAAGTATGGGGGGTCAGAAACTTGGGAGACTGGGCCACTCATACCCCTTACCCACAATGCAAAGACACTGTGCATCATACAGAGAGAGATATGTGTCCTAAGTGCAGAAGCTTAAGTTTATAAGTAAAGCTTTGTAGGAGGACACAAGTAGTACATGTCATGTTTTCTACCCGCTGTACAGAACCCTGTTGAACATCAACCATTGCATTAATAACATATTTCTTTATTGCTGTGACTACTCTTGTTTCTGTTATCTGTGCTGTGGTAAGCACATGACATAATTGCACTTTCCTGGTTCTTTTTCCCCACTTTCAACATCAGGCTTTTACTCATAGAAGATTAGAATCAAAGTTTAGGTTGTTAGCTGACTCTGGTGGCATTCTGAGACATTGGGCCCTCTTTCAAGGCAGAGTTGCTCTTGAACCGAGCTGCAAGTAAGGACTTAGAGGTAATAAATTATGGAGATACTCAGACATATTTATAATTACTTTGCTTGAATAATTTCATATTGTCTCTTTTTAACTGTTCAAATTGTAAAAATATGTATTTATATTTAATAAAATGTGATACTGAATATTGTATTATTTATGTTTTGTCTGTTTAGCAACCTAAACCAGGTGAGAAAAAGAAGCAAGACTCTGCTGGAATAAATCACTCTGATATTATTACATCTACTCCTGATACAACACGAATATACTTTACAAGACAGAACAGTGTTCTCAAACATAATACAAGATCACCTTCAGATGATAGGAGCAGAAGGGATAACAGAAAGAGAAATTTTAATTTTGCTTCTTCTTTGCAGTTTGACAGCAATAGAGAAAAGGAACAAATGATTCAGAATGATCCTAATAAATGCACTGAAAAACGCAGGAATAAAAACACAGTGACAAATAAAGGTGCTTCAGAAATTATCCAAGGAATTACTTCTGGAATTAACAGTTTGAGCTGCAAATCACAAATCAATGTGAAGCAAAATTGTAAAATTGCGAAAGGTTATTCTTTTATTGGCAAAGGTAAAAAACAGAATAAAGATAGGTGGACAGATGTTTTTAAAGAAAAAAGACCACATGCATACGGTACAAGATCTGCTTTACATAGTGGCAGTAATGCAGTAGATCATCTTTGTGACACAGGAAAAATAACTGAATCAAGAGAATGCAGTTCTCATACATCAGACATTCCAGATGATATTCAGAAGATGAGTCGGAAGCAAGGTTTAGTAGGACAGATAAGTGATAAAGATAGTCATTTGTATGCAGTGTCACCACTTGCAGTTGCTTTTGCCATAGAGGGAAACTTGAGCTCATCAGATGCTAAGAATGACAGCAGTGCTTTGCCTGATAACAACAGGTTCTTGGAACAGGTGAAAATCAGTGATGATATCAGTAGTGCCACAGATATTATTGTGGAATTTGGAGAAAAGCATTCTGCATCTTCTGGAGCTGAACCTCACAATAGCAATGAATGCATCGGTGTTGATATGTCAGAAAGCACAGGTGAAGAAGCCTCCCAGATAATTTTAATCAGTGAAACTGCCAGTTACATTGATTTGTCAGAGAAGAATCAGAAACATAGCGAATGCATTTCACCTTATTCTCCTGTTTTAGAATCTGAACTGGATCCTTTGTGTTATCTACAAAAGAACTTAAAATGTATCCTTGGATCAGAAGAGGAAACCAGGTTAGACCAGCAGACGGTAGCAGCAGAGGTAAATGAAGGCAACCATTTCAGTCCTGATGACCCTGCAAATTTTCATGATCAAGGAGTGAATGCTGCTGTGCTGTCAGTCTTCCATAAAGGTCCTTTTGTGGCAATTAATAATGACAGTTATTCCACTTGTGGTAAAAATAAACCTGCAGACCAAGACAACTGTGACAATAGTACTCTGAGACCTGTGGATAATTGCGAAGCTTCTGAAATGGAAAAAAGTTCTGTATCTGAAAAACGTGGCACAGAGATCAGCGAAAATGTATGTTCTGGCACCGAGGATAAAGAAATATCAACAAGAAAATATACAGACAGCAAAACTTTACATGCTGCCAAAACAGGTACGACTGAACAGGCACAAGAAAAACAAGTGCTGATGCAGAATGAGTAAATAATTATACCTATTGCAGAAATGTGCATTTTATTGCATCCAGTTTTATCTGTCTAGTCAAGATAACAAAAAAACGTGAATAATACAGGTATTTTATTTGCTGATTTATTACAGTAATGTTTGATATGGCAAATAGTGAATAAAGTAATGGGGCCTGATAAGTTGTACTTCAGATTACTTTGAAAATTACGAGATACCGAGAGACACTGATGGTTGAAAAAAAGGAGATGTGGTCCCGTTTCTAAATATGCAACATTGGCTCATCAAACTGTACAAATTCATGGAGAGAGGACAAATTATTAACCTACTAGTATGACTACAGTGGAAGGGAATTCATGGGATTACTTACACTTAGAGCCCAAGGATTCAAAAGAGGAAGACTAAATGTAGTGGTTCTCTTTGACATTATTAAGGTAGTATAATGCGTAGGGACTCTGGTTTTGATTTACATAGATTTGAACAAAAAAATGACATCTGACACAAACTATCCAGCATGACAGTCGATTTGGTAATACCAGCTTATCTTTGTTAGCCTATAGGACTCAAGCAAGGAAGGAACTGGGCAATTTACCATCTTAAACCTTCCCAGGCCATCTAATTCTTCTCCTTTTCCCACAGTTCTGTGAATTACAGGACTTCTCTTCAAGTGTGCAAGTTATTGCAGTCACATCTTGTGGCTCTCAAGCTTATTTTAGGAAGTGTTTTACTGTGTTTTTCTTTTTCTGTTTTGTTACAAGAGTTCTGCTGATTTTCTGCATTTTTTTCCCAGTGCTTTCACTGTTCTGGTCACTTTAGACCCATAATCCTTGATTTGGGTGTAGTAATGTTGTTTTGTTACTTGACTTTCCTCTCCCACCATTTCTTCCCTTTGAACCTTTCTCTATACGCCTTACTAAAAGATTTGTTTAAGTCTGAATATGTTTTTAGCAATTTTCAGATTCTTAAGTGGCACTACTGTTATATTTCAGATTTAATCTATAAACTTCAAGAAGTTTCACCAGATGTATGCAGTGCCTGAATGACTGCTAAAACCAAAATTAATTTTTTCCATTCCTTGGAAATTGTGTTAGTGTTTGTGCCTATAACTTCACTGTTAATTACTTGATCATGTAAGAACCACCCTGGGCTCAAGTGTGATTCAAGTTTTATTTTGTTCTGTTTTGAACTATACTAGTTAATTGTTTAAAGCAGACCAAAAGGTTTTTCATATCTGTATTTCTTCTAACAAATATTTCCGTAGCCTTATTAAATGTATACATGCTGATGTTCACCTGTGCGTGATTTGCAGTTGGCTTTCTGTATTTGTTTTGAGTGTTTGTTTTTTCTTTCTGCCCTGTCACCATCCTAGTCCTGGCATTGGAGTCAGTTGTCATTTCTCAGTCTGTCTGTCAGACACTGTGATGCCAGTTGTTTTATTTCAGTGTTTAGTTCTCTGAGTCTACTGGTAATGTTTAAGAACAAAGTTTTTTCTTTCTTTCCCTAAATGGTTTCTTTTTTTAAGAATTATCTCCTTAGCCTTGTTTGTAGAGTTGGATGTACCAATGTTGTCTACTTTCGTCCATTCAAACATATGGGTTGTCACATCTGACAGGATCCAACCTTGGAGCTGATCACAAAGCTTATTGGTTCTAGAGCTCTGGCTCTTCCCCAACCCAAAATTCTCTAGGTTGCACTTCAAATACTTGGATCTCTTTTGCCGCTTGAACAGTACAGATGTGCGCAGAGAGCACTCCAGTCCACTTCACTGCAACTCTTCTCCTACTGTGAGAGTTCCCTCTCACCAGTTTATTATTATTACTAGTGTCTTTCTCTTTTAATTGTTAATCTGATGATGTCAGTCTTCATCTATTCTTGACTGATTGGTTACACTTCCGATCCTCGGAACCTATCCAGCCATTAAATAGCTCGCACCAGCCAAAAAACTCTCGACCTAATAGTCTACCCAGAATACCCCTCTCTACATTACCCCAGATCTTGTTTGCCATTCTTATAGAAATGAACCCATTAAAACTTTGTTAAGCGCTTTCATCTACATCAAATAGATGTCATCAGAACACTTGCAGTTGTATATATAAAACCCAGCAAGAAATTATTGCAAGTGTTCTGATGAAGTCTATTTGATGTAGGTGAAAGCGCTTAACAAAGTTTTAATGGGTTCGTTTTGATGAATAAAGAAGTGCTTTTAAAGGAATTTTGGAGTATTCAGTGAGTCCAGACATTCAGCATAGCGAACGGAGTTTGGGTACATTTATTTATTTGTTGACTTTCGCTGACAGAAGTAGTATTTATTCTTATAGAAAGACGCGTCAGCCGACTGTCTCGTAGTTAAGTATATTTTTGAAATTATATAGTTTTCTCCAACATCCTGTGTTATTTCTAGCTATCGCATGTATTTTCTATACCCTTTGTCTACCCTTTCTTATTGTGCAACTGTTTCATTCCCTTAACGTTGTACCACTTGGTATTTTTTGCCTACCATATTTGATAGTTTTCCCTCTCTTTCTCTTACTTTACCAATAGGTAATCTTTCTACCATCGTTGGTAGGATCCTTTCTTCTGTCTGTGTATGACTGTATTTTCTCTATCCTTTTTCTCTGAACTTCTGCCTTTCTTTACTATAATGGCAGATAAGTCAAAATTGACCACTGGCTTCAAGCAGTGCCAAGACTGTGGCAGGAAAATGACAAACTCTGACGGCCATGATAAATGTGTATACTGTTTGGGTGCTCCACATCTAGATATAGAGTGTTCTATCTGCCAGGGCTTTAGTACTAGAGCCCTGATAGAATGTAGAAACAAACTTATTCTTAAAGGGCTCCGTAAGGCACCCTTTGAAGTAGCGTTGTCCAAGGCTGACCTGTCTGCAAAGGCCTCTGGCTAAAAATCTAGTCATTTGGTGCCAACGTTTCCATCGGCACCGACATCTAAAAAACATAAATACCGGTGTGCTGGTTCCTCTTCGGAACCAAAAATCAAAGGTTCCGAAAACCTCAGAATGGACAGAGTCCTCGGCACCAACCACTAACTTGGTGCCATAGATGCTAACCATGACACCAGCACCAGTAACAACTCCAGCTTCGGCACCAACATCTATAGTTACCACATCAGTACCGACATCTCCTCCTGCTTCGCAGATCCTATCTTCTGCACTGGTGCCAAAGTCTGAGATGTTTTATGCACCTAGGACAAAGATATTCCCCATCGATCAACCCTTTTTCGGGATCATCTCCCTAGCCCATTTATAGAGAGGCCAGAATCTCCCTCTGGTTTGTCTGCTTGCTCCATCAGGAGTCTTTCTGAACTTGACATAGTGAAGTTGGTGGATCAGCTTCTGAGAGCGAGGGGCCTTCCACTTTCTTCTTCTCAGCCCCCTCTCCCTCCTGCAGCAGAGGAGTTCTCCCCCAATACTCCTATATATATATTCCTGCTGTGACCTCCTTGGAGGCTTTAGAGCTGTTGACTCCAACCACACAGACTCCAGTGGTCTCGGTGCCAAAAATTTCTTTGTCTTTGGTTCCAGGCATGGCTTTGACTCTCTTGATGCCGTCAGAACTGATGGGTCCCCAGGATCGGTCTTCCATTGTCAGGTCCGGAGGGTTTGAGTCGACCCCTGTTTTTTTATTTGGAGCTGACCTTACCACTTCGGGCTTCACTAGCTGAGGGCCTTTCCTTGTCTTTGCCTTTGGAGGTAGGTCTATCAGAGCGGGGTGTGACCCCAGTTCCAAGTTTGTGAGTATGGAGAGGGCTTTGGTCACTGCTACTTCCCAGGTGGCTTCTGTGTAACCAGAGTCTCACCCCTTGACCCCTGCTTTCCCGGCGCTTACACCAACCTCAGTACTGAGACAGCGAGCTCCAAAGATGCAAGAGATACCATCCAAAGACCACTCCTCCTCCGAGTCCTCTTCAGATATTCCCACTGAAGAGCCCCCTCAAAAGAAATTATGTAAGAGGAAACACCTGGACTCCCCTGAAGAGTCTGTCACTGAGGACACAGATATCGATGAGGAGGAGGGTTCCCCCCTGGTCACCCCCAGAAGATATCTCTTTTGGAGACGTCCTGGAGATCCTCAAACAGAGGAGTAACTGGAAGTCCAAAGACCCTTCCTCTGAGGAGTCTGTGTACTTGCAAGCCTTTGGAGCTCACCCATGTACTTCCTGGGTGACCCCTCCCTCTGACAGTCTTATTAAGTTGATCGCTGAACGGGCTTGGAAGGCTCCTCATTTGATAGAACCGATTCCTCAGAGACCAGATAAAATACTCTCCGCTCCCAAGGATCATCAGTACTGGACGAAAGGATTAGCAGTAGATGCCATGGTGATGGTGGCTGTCACTAAAAAGGAACTAGCTGAGGAAAGTTCCACTGTTCACTCCCTAACCAAGAGTCAAGGGCGATGGACAGATTTGGAAGGCAAGTTTATGCATCATCGACCTTTACCATTAGGTCCTTGACCTTTATAGCACATTTCACTAGGCTCCAGAGGGATTTGATCAAGGAGCTATCAGATAACCTAGTAGGAGTTGTAGCTGAGGGGGTCCAGGAAAAAGTGGCTACCCAGTTAGCTACCCTGGAGTCCATCTCTAATTCATCCATGAGGCTTATTGCACATGCAGCAGAAGGGGTGACCAGGCCAGCCAGTTCAGGTATTTCTATTCGATGACATGCTTGGATGCGCCTGTGTGAGTCTCCGGAGCCATTTAAGTCTTCCTTCATCAGTGCTCATTTGACAGATCCTCTTTATTCAGCCCCAAAGTTAAAGAAACACAATCCAGGTGTGAGAAAGATGGAAAGACTCTGCTTTGAGCATACATTTTTCTGTTACCCAAGCTAAAACTCAAATCACACACAGACTTAGAAAATAAAAATGAAGGAAAAACCAGGGAGTAAAAGACTTTCGTGTAATACCAAATTAAGCGCTTTCGTCCACAATAAAAGGACTTCTTCAGAATCTGAATGATGGTTCTTCCTTCATTTTTATTTTCTAGGTTTTTCTGCTACCCAACAAGCCCATTCCAGGAATCAGAGGAGTGGGAAAATGTGGTTTAAGAAGTCCCAGAGGCATTTCCATGATGCATGTGGTGCAGACTCCCCACAGAACAGAGGGAAGAGTTCAAATAGAAGACACCATCCTAGAGGCAGAGGTGGTCCAAGAACCAGGGTTCCAGGGAGTCCTTCCTTAGCCATCTGTATCAGTGCTCCTGAAAGGAGGCCCAGTTACTTACCACTGGAAGCAGTCATGGGAAGATTTTCTTTGCACCCAACAGCCTGGCGACAACTAACCACAGACACCTGGGTGCTAAGAATTATTTACAGAGGTTACCTTATCCCTTTCACTATTTATCCAAGAACTCAAACAAGACTCCCTAATGTTCCACCCAGTCGGAGGGACCAAGTAGCCTTGGAAATACAAAAACTGCTAGAAAGAAAGTCATCCAAGAAGTCCCACCAGACCAGATAGGATCTGGATTTTAATCAGTTTTCTTTTTAGTGCCAAAAAAGACAGGGGACTGGAGACTGACTCTGGATCTTAGCATTCTAAACAAATTTGTTCATCATTCCAAATTCCTGATGGTTATGGTTCAGTCAGTACTTCCCTTTCTAGAGGAAAATGATTGGATGTGCTCTATAGGCCTTCAAGATGCATATTACCAGATAAAAATGGACAAACGCTCAAGAAGGTTTCCCCACTTCCAGCCAGGAGCCAGTCAGTGTCAGTTCAAGCTGCTGCATTTCGGTCAAACCACAGCCCCCAGGATGTTCAAGAAATGTATGACAGCAGTAACAGCTTGCTTGAGACTGCACGGATTCCTTGTTTCCATATCTAGATGACTGGCTCATCACCACTTCCACCAGACTTCTACTGCTACAGGCGACAGAGTTTACTCTGCAGTTGTTCCTGCATCTAGGCATTAAGATCAGTCTTACAAAGTCTCAACTGACTCCCTCTCAGGATATGGAATTTATTGAAGCTTGTCTCAACACTCTCTCTTGTGTAGCCTCACTACCTGCCCACAGATTCCAGAAAATAAAATCTCAAGTTCATTCTCTCCTGTGCTCAAAAAAAATTACCAGCCCTACTGGTGCTTCAAGCATTAGAGTCCATGGCAGTGGCACTCTGGTCCCACTATCTAGATTTCACATGAGATTACTGCAATGGCTTCTGGCAAATCAGTGGTCCATTCTAACCCACCCAATGAACCACCCCATACTTTTCACCAGTCGCTGCAAAAAGGACCTATCCTGGTGGATGGAATCCAAACAAATTCTTCTGGGCTGCCCCTTTGTCCCTCCTCAACTCAAAGCCATAGTGACCACAGACGCCTCCCAGATGGGATGGTAGGATATTAACTGGGAAACACACTCCAAGGCACTTGGTCCCTGATAGAGGCCAATCTGCATATCAATGTACTGGAGCTGAGGGCAGTGCTACTAGCATTACAAGCATTTTACTCTGCCCTTCCACAAGGAATTATTGCAGTTCAATCAGACAACATGCCCATAGTCTAGTACATCAACAAGCAAGGGGGAACCAAATCGTACTCCCTGAGTTGAGAAGCCCTCCGAGTGTGGCAATGGACCATTGCCTCCAACTGCTTTCTGACAGCAGCACACATCCCAGGGAGTTCAAACGTGATAGCAGACAAGCTAAGCAGATGCATTTTAATGCCTCACGAGTAGTGTCTGTCAGTCCCAAGATAGCGAAGAAGATCTTTCATCGCTGGGCAAGCCTTGCTGCAACCTTTTTGCTTCACCCCAAAACAACAAGTGCAGAAGCTACTTTGCCCTGATCCTCCCCTCACGGGTGGTCCCAAGAGATACTCTTCTCCTCAATTGGCCCCCGGGTCTCCTATATGCCTTTCCCCCTTCCCTCTTTTCCTCAAAAAAGCAGCCAGGTTGAGAAGCAAGGTAATCCTCATGGCACCCTTCTGGCCTCGACAAATTTGGTTTCCCTTCCTATGGCCTCATCTAGTTCACCATGCATGGATTCTGCACACAGTTCCAGATATTCTGTCTCACCCTCAGGGACTGGTGCATCTCAATCTTCAAAGCCTCAAGCTCACTGCTTGGTTCCTCCAGTTCCATTAGTCAACAGGCATAATGATATTCCATCCCTAATATGAAAAATTTTACTGGCATCCCATAAACCATCCACCAGGAATCTCTACCTCAGTAAATGGAAGAGATTTTCAGCCTGGGCTTGCGATAATAGCCTCGACCCCTTTTCAGCCCGGTAGAAAAAGTTTTAGAATTTCTGGCAATTCTTTTTGGCAGGGAAGCTTCAGCTTCTACTATTAAGGTCATTCTATCTGCCATCTCTAGCTTTCATAATGGCTTCGGAGAGCTACCCTTAATTTCACACAGACTATGTAAGGTCTTCCTTAAGGGATCTATCCGTTTAAGGCTGCCATTTAAAGATCATCTACCACCATGGGACCTATTGTCTTGCACTCACTGATACTTACCCCCCATTGAACCAGCAGCGAATTGTGACTTAAAGTTCCTCTCTTGGAAACACTACTACTTATAGCTATAAACTCTGCAAGATGAGTTTCCATATTGCAAGAATTATGTTCAAAGCCTCCTTACTTAATTTTCCATAAGGGTAGAGTTACATTCAGGACCAATCCATCCTTTCTTCCGAAGGTGGTCTCAGAATCCAACATTAATCAGGCCATAGACTTACCGTCTTCTTTCCAAATTTTTCCAGCAAAGACGAATATTGCTTATACCTGTTACATGTTCACAGACAATTACGTTTCTGTCTCAACAGAACAAAAGAATTCAAGGAATCAGAGCAATTAGTTGTGTCCTTTTCTGGTGCAACTGTAGGGAAATCTGTCTCTAAGGTTACCTTATGAAAATGGTTAAGAGATTGCATTACTTTCATTTATAACAGAAAGAATCTGAAGTCGGTGAAGGCACATTCCACCAGATCTATGGTTACTTAAGCTGTTTTCCCTTGTAAAGCTTCCATGAGTGAAATTTGCGCAGCAGCAACATGAGCTACTCCGCATACCTTTATTACTAATTACAAATTGGATTTGGTCTCCAGGGGAAGAGCCACCTTTAGTTCTACCAGGATCTAAAGTAGCTGGGGACTCTGTCCCATCAGTCAAAAATAGATGAAGATCGACAATATAAGATAAAGAAGTTATGTCTTACCATAATGTTCCATCACTGTTGTCAATCTTCATCTGTTCTTGACATCCCACTCTCCTTTCCCCTCCTGTGGATTCCTGGTGGAGTGATCTTTTGTCCTGGGTTTTCTGTTAGGATACTCCTTGGACATGGCTTCTTCATCTTGTATTAGTTTCCATCTATTCTGTAAGTCTGCAAACTCAATCTGAGGTAATGTAGGGAGGGGCATTCTGGGTAGACTATTAGCTCAAGAGTTTTTTGGCTGGCATGAGGAGAATAGCGGACAGATCCATTCTCAGGATCGGAACCGTAACCCATCAGTCAAGAATAGATGAAGATCGACAACACAGATGGAATGTTATGGTAAGACATAACTTCATTTTTCCTGTATAGTTGACTCTTAAGGTGCTTAGGGCCTATCCCATAGTGAGGATCTCTTCTCTGTCTTCTCTCCTTCTGTTTCTTAAAAAAAAAAAAAAAAAAAAAAAAAAAAAAAAAAAAAGTAAAATTTTTAGTTTAAGTTTAATCTTAAGGCTGCTCCTTTTAGCTTTCTTACCTTTTCAGAGTCAACAAGTTTCAAAAAGTGCTTGAAGCGTGAGCACAAATTGCCTGTGCAAGACTCACACACCAAGTGTGTTTACTGTCTCGGTGCCACACACCTAGACCCAGAATGATAATTCTGTGCATCATTTAGTGCCAGGTTCATCCAGACTAGACAGGGCAAGCTGGTTCTAAAGGGGCTCATTCCGACACAGACAGGGGTTACCTGTCACCATCTGAACCATCTGTGCCAGACAAGTGGAAGGCTAAAGTCTCAGATAAGGATAAAGACAGAAAGTCAGATAAAAGAGAAAAAGAAAAAAAAGGAGCAAATCTCCTGCCTAGACTTCAAAAAAAGTGACCTCTGAAACGTACTTCTTCAGTCGATCCCAAGTCAAAGGTTCCAAGAAGATCAGAACTGACACCAACTTATGACCAGTTTCCTCCACATACAAGTTACTCACCTAGCCTGGTGATTTCCAGACTGCATTCTCCCATCCTTCAGGAGAGGAAATATTGACATCCTTCATCGGTAGGGTCATCTACTCGATAGTCTAGAAGCCTCATAAAACTCACTGTCTCCAGGATGATGAGGAAGTTTTTAAGGACACAGATACAGCTTGGGGTTATTCTGGTACCATCTCCTGGAAAGGTGCTGAGTGCAGGCCAACTCACACCTCCCTTACAAGAATCTGTACCAACTGTCCCTTCAGGCTCAGGATTTGTGGAACCAACTGGAACCAGAGCTCCTTTGTCGACGCTGGATTTGCTTACATCTTTGACACCAGCCATATCCCTTTCTCTCTTGACTCTGATGCCCTTTGACTGAGATGAGACTTGGAGACGAATCTTCAGTGCCAAGTTTTGAGGGGAGGGGTTGACATCAAGGTTTTCTGAGCCTTTTCTTCCTCTTTGATCTTTTCCCCTTGATAGCTTGGACCAAAGATCAGCTTCAGGGCCGGGACTCCACTGTGTGGAGATATCCCTGTCTTCCTCACAACACAGAGAGTCTTCCATTTTGGTGGCAGCATTGACTTTCAAGGCCTTTGAAAGGGATTTGGCATTTTCCAAAGAAAAAGAACCTTCAGCCAGCAAGGTCCTGCCTAAACCTCATCTACACTCTGTGTCTTCACCTCTCAATCCTAGTCAACAGGGACAGCCAGTACCAGTTGCTTCCGAGGAAGTTTGCTTTCGTAGCTGTCCATCTGACTCTGTCCCCACTGACACTTAGGACATGCAAATGGAAACACCTGGACTCTTCATCAGAATCCTTCACCAAAGATATGAATTGAAAGAAGGGTAGGGTTCCCCTCGTTCCCAATCTGAAGACGTCATCTTTGGTGACATCCTTGAATTAATGAAGCAGAGAAGGGGTTGGTTGTCCCAAGACCCTTCACCTGATGAGGGAGTATTCTTGGAGGATTTTGGTACTGGATCAACATCTTCTTGAGTGGTACCAGCCAATACCTCTCAACTGGCAGATTTTCACAGACTATTCAGATTTTTACCTCCTATTTTTGGTTTGTTTTTCATAAAATTTGTGTTTTTTTTTTGGCAACTCATAGAGGAATTAAGTCATTAAATAATGACAGACATTTGAGTTACAGACTTCATATCCTTCAGAAAATGCATACTAATGCAAAATCTGTTTTTCTTCCAACTTTCTAAGTTTACAAGAACAATATTTAAAATATGTCCCTATTTTTGGGCCTTTGTTCCCCCCATTTTTTTGGCTTTGTCCAGATTTCTTGTGCTAAAAAGCTGAAAGGTATGTACCACCCATTGATTCCCCTATAGATCTTGTGGCTCAACAGTTGTGGAAGGACCTGGGTGTGGTGGCGCTTATTCCAAAAATGGCCGACAGAATATTATCAGCACCCACAGATCTGAAGCATTGGAGTAATGGCCCACTGTTAGAAACTATGGTAGTGGCACCTGCCACCAAGAAGGAGCTATTACAAGAAAGCTCATCTGTTTATCCTCCCTATAGTGAATCTAGGGTGATGGACAGATTTAGAAAATAGCGACTTTTGCCCTTAGATCGTTGAACTACCTTACCCACTTAACAAGATTCCATAGAGACTTGACTAATGAAATTTCCAAATCTCTCTAAGGGGTACTGCCAGTGGATGTTCAAAAGACAACTGCCTCCTAGCTCTCCATCCTGCAATCTTCTAATGAGGCCATGCATCTGATTTCGAATGCAGCTGACAGTATGGCCATAGCAGCAGGCACTGGTATCACCATGTGCTGTCACACCTGGATATGAGTATTTTACTTCGCTGAAGGTTTCAAGTTGTCCTTCATTAATGCCCTGTATGATGGTTCCACCTTGTTTGGACCTAAAGTCAAGGGTACACTCATCAGTAGTCAACAGGATGTCAAGACTCTCAGCAGTGGGAGTACACTTCTATAACCCCAAAAAATTCTGTAGGAATCAGAAATCAGGGAGGAAGATATGGTTCCACAAATCACAGAACTCATTCCATGCCTCCCAATGTGACGGACCTTCCCATAGCAGATGGGACGATGATTTTAATGAATTACACCCTAGAGGCAAAGGTGGGCCACAGAATCAAGGCTTTTGAGGTCCCTTTTCAGAAGAAGCCTTTCAGTGCTCTTGAACAGTTGCCCGGCTACTGCATTGTGAAGGCAGTTGGGGGGGGGGGGGGGTTTCTCCTCACAACTTCAAGCTTGGCAAAAAATAACATCAGATTCATGGGTGATAAGGATAATATCTAGAGGTTATTTCTTCCATTTTCCCCCAACCCCAGAAAAAGAAGAAAGTCCCCAATGGCTCACCCAATCAGTGGAACTTAGCAGACAGAAATTTCAAAGCTGCTAGAAAAGAGAGTAATCCAGCTGGTCCCCCAGGACCAGTTAGAATCTTGAGTCTATTCCAGGTTCTTTTTAGTGCTAAAGAAAACTGGGGTCCCATCTTAGATCTCAGTCACTTAAATCACTTTGTCAAACAGCAAAATTCTGGATTGTCACAGTTCATTTAATTTTACCTCTTCTGAGGCAGGACGATTGGATGTGCTCTGTAGATCTCCAGGATGCCTGCTATCACATCAAAATAGTGAAGTGCTCCAGGAAGTTCCTCCACTTTCAGCTGGGAGCCAGTCATTTCCAATTCAGAGCTGTGGCATTCAGCCTCACCACAGACCTCAGTTTATTCACCAAAATCATGGCAGTAGTAGCATACACCTGTGCCTACCGAGGAACTAAGTCTTCTCATACTTAGACAATTGGTTCCTCACTGCCCCCACAGAGCATCTACTACTCATGCACTGAGACCATGTACTCCATCTGCTTCTGAACTTAGAAATCTTAATAAATCAAAATGTTAATTGACTTCATCTCAGTCTATAGAGTTCATAGGATGCCACCTAAACACCAAACTTCAGATAGTCAGCTTTCCCCATTGCAGGGTCAAGTCACTCAGTATGACAGCCCTTCAAGTCCTTCATTATTCAAAACTACTAGCAAGGTTAATCTTGTGTCTCTGGGGTCTCATGGCATCTACAAATCTTCTGGTTACTTTAGCAAGATTTTTATGAGAGTGCTGCAATGGATTTTAGCAGTGCAATGGTTTCAGTCCACTATCCCTCTACATGTAAAAATGCAGATTACATAAGTCTTCAAAAACCAGATCACTTGGTGGATAACATTTCTACAATGTTGAGAATATTGCCATCCTGTTGACTCCTGGTAAATGTACTCTTGACTTAAGGTCCATACAAGGGGGAACCATTATACAGGGCATTAATGAAGAACAACTTGAAGCCTTCCTTGAAGTCACATACTCATATCCAGGTCCTTTCCAGACATATCCTCCAATAGTAACAGTGACCACAAACACATCCCTTTTAGGGTAGGAGCATTTAGAAAAGAAGACTCTCCGAAGTACATGGTCAGCAACAGAGGTCAGCTTTCACATCAGTATCTTGGAGCTGAGGTGGTTTTCCTAGAGTTGCTTGCATTTCAGGACTTTCTCCCTAAAGTTGTGATATTCATACAGAGAGACCTGTTTGCTTCCTGTCTAAACTACAAATGCAGCAGGTGCTTTGCTTTGATCTCCCCACAGGGAGTGTCACTGAGGAATGCTCTGGTCCATAATTGGCCCCAGAGTCTCCTGTACGCTTATCCTCTTTCCCCTAATTGACAAGTTCATACAAAAATCAAGACAGTGCAAGGCCAAGTTTATCCTCATTGCTCCCTTTTGGCCCAGACAGACTTGGTCCCCCTTCTTGTGGCCTCTTCTAGTACATTCTCCATGGATGTTGGATCAGTATCCAGGTCAGCTATCTCATCCATCCAGACTGCCTTCTCCAGATTAGAAATCCGTGAAGCTAACTGCATGGTTTCTCCAGTTTTAATCATAGCCAGAGATGCTAGGCTTCCTCCTGCAATAGTCAATATTCTTTCAGCTTCACAAAAACATCTCTTAGGAAGGTTTACAATGGTAAATGGAAGAGATTTTCAGTTTGGGCCTATTCCAAAGGTTTAGACTCTTTTTTTATCGCCAGTTCCTTCCATACTTGAATGTTTATCTGATCTGTTTGACAAAGGCTCCAGTTTTTTAACTATCAAGATTCAATTGATGGCTATTTTCAATTTCATTTTGGAGTTAACAATATGTCGATTGCATTCCCCAAGATCTCAAAAATGTTTCTTAAGGATACATTTCTGTTGAGACCTCCCATTAGAGGCCCAGCACCCTATGGGAGATCACCATTCTGTTACAAGCTCTAACTCAGCCTCCCTTAAAATTTATTACATGGAAAACCATTTTTCTAGTTACAATAACACTGCCAGATGAATCTCTGAACTGCAAGCCCTCTCATAGGATCATAAGATATTAGTAGGCAAATGGCCCTGGGGCCCTTACAAGCCTAGCCAAGAGTTTATCGCCAAAAGAAACCTCAGTCATCACCTGTCTCCCCTGTCAGTGAGGGACATAAGTGTAACCCCTGGGACTAATTTGTGGTTTCTCATCCACTCATCAAGGTTGCGCTTGAAGAGGGTCAGTGGGGTGCTTTGTTTGACGTATATGGGAAGTCTATTCCAGAGACGGGGCAGCATCTGGGAGACAAACCTGTCTCTCCAGCAGATTTTGTTGATGTTGCATATTAGATTCAGGGCTTTTGAGCAGGTAGTGCGTGAGGAGTTAGATTTACGGATATGGAGCAACTCTAGTAGGGCAGGGTCTGAGATTGCCTTGTAGGCAAGACACAGATCACCCATCAACACCCCCATATCTGTTTTTCACAAGGACAGAATTTCCCTTAGAACTAATGTATCCTTTTGTTCTTAAGGTGGCATCCGATACTAATTTATATCAATGCATACATCTTCCTGTTTTCTTTTCCAAGAAGCTTAAACAAGGGAGAATACCTCCAACATTTATTAGATGTTCACAGACAACTCAAATTCTATGTTCACAGGACAGAGGACTTCACAAAGAATGATTGGTTATTAATTTCCTTTGCTAGGCCAAAATTGGGAAAATCAGTTTCTAATGTGACCCCATCCAGATGGCTCTCAGATTGCATTGCCTTTGTATATCATAGAAAAAAATTGCCTTTAGCAAGTAAACCTAAGGCACGTTCAACAAGAGCAGTTTTTATTAGTGCAGCCTTCAATAGAGGATTGTCAATTGATGATATTTGTGCAGCAGCCACATGGGCAACTGTACATACCTTTGTGTCTCACTATAAGCTGGACACACAAAGTCAAGATCATGTTCATGTTTTGGTTCCACCATACTCAAGAATATCCTTCCCTGGTACCATCCAGTTTGACAGCTTTGGATTCTTTCCCTTATGTTTGAATGGATGAAAATAGACAACACTGAGTATGAAAGTTGTGTACTTACCGAAACTTTGGATCCATGTTGTCTAATTTTCGTCTGCTTCAAACTCCCTCTTTCGAACCGCTGTCCAGATTGTCAACTGTGGCTTCTAAATGATCGACTGGAGGTTATTGCCTCTCTTGCACAGTCTTGCCAACCTTTACAGGCTAGTAAGTTTGCTATCCCTTGGCCAAGGTTTTTTCCCTTTCACTAGGTAAATTCACATGTGCATATACATATGTGTACACAAACACTTGTGTTTGTGTGTGTGTGTGTGTATATATATATATATCATCCGTCGTGGATGACCATCACTTTTGACTCCTGTTTAAGAGGGATAATATTGAGAGGCTGTTTACATACCCTTTTCCCAACACCAACATCATCTTGACCACTCTTTGACATACCACCCCACCAATGAAACGCAACCAAGACGGAACTTCTGGCCTTGCTAGAAAACAGAGCCATCCAAGAGGCCCTCCTAGACCAGATAGGGTGCAGGTCTACTTGAGATTCTTTTTATTTAGAAAAATAACAAGGACCTTAGGCCAGTTTTGGACCTAAGTCACCTGAACATCTTTGTAAAAAGACCTCATTCAAAATAGTTGTGTTGTAATTGATTCTGCCATGTCTTCTTGCAAAAGAATGGATGTGCTCTGTGGATCTTCAGAATGCCTATTGGAACATCAAGTTTGCCTCAATGTCCAGGATGTTCTTTTGCTTTTGAATTGTAAGCAGTCATTATTAGTTCAGAACCCTGCCCTTCAGTCTCACTAACCCTCCCCCAAGTGTTCTCCAAGTGCATACCCAAAGTCACAGCCTTTCTGCGGCTCCAAGGAACCAGGGTGTTTCCATATTTGTATGACTGACTCCTGAGTGCCATGATGGTGAAATCATTAATGAAGGCCAGTGATTACCTTTTTTGGCTTTGTCTGTCCTTGAAAATCTCAATCAGTAAGGAAAACTCATTACTAGAGCCTACTCAAACCATTCAGTTCGTAAGTTGCCATTTGGACACAGTTCTCTGCATAGACTATCTGCCTCTGGACTGCATCCAGTAGTTACACAGTTTAATCTAAGAGTCACTTGATTGCAGCAGACCCCCCTCCCCCACACCAGTCTAGCTCACTTCATGGCATCCTGTATTTTAATGGTCTAGTTTGCTTATTAACACATCAGAGTGTTATACAGTGGTTACTACAGGTTCAAAAATCTCAACTAATACACCACCTCAACTACCCGATCATTGTGGCCAACAGTTGTAGATAACATTTACATAGGTGAATCTCATCCCCAGTTGCCTGTGTGGGAAGATCCTTTGTATTTCCTCCGCCACCGGCAACATTAGTCACCACAGATGCATCTCGGTGGGGGTGGGGGCATTTTCAAGGGAGGATGGTCCAAGGTTTTGGAGTGCTCTTGAGGCAAATCTTCACACCATTATCTTGCATTATCTTATCAGCCAACTAGGCCTGCCTCCCATTCCTGACTCCTCAGGTCCAGAGCAAAAAAATGTTTGGTTTGCCCAAACTACATAAGGACCTAATGGACCCCCCATGCATCCCATAGTGGACACTTACAATGCTGATACTTCTACCTTTGCCAAATTCTTAGATATAAAATGAAAGGATCTCTTGAAAAATGAACACCATTTATGCATTGATTCATGGGACTTTCTTGGCAAATGTAACTCGGTAGAGTTTGATTCAACATTTTTCTTTTTAACTATTGATGTCAAGGATCTGTTTTCATCTATACCCCATGATGTGGGTTTGGGGTGGCCTAATGGTTAAGGTGTTTGCCTTACAAACACAAGATACAGGGTTTGAATCTCACAGGGGATAACTGGCTAGGCTTAAAATGGCTCACAAGAGCAGTTAGCCTAGTACTAACCTATGAACCTATGAATTGTTTTGAAGAATATTTGTTTAGAAATGGCTTATTGCAAAATTACATCAATTTATATGTAGAAATAATGGAATTGGTATTGACTAACAGTTACATCTTTTTTGATGAGCAAATATTTCTACAACAAAGAGGTGTAGCAATGGGGGCAGCATGTGGCCCCCTATAAGCTAATATTGTTATGTGCGAATGGGAACGTAGGTTTTTGTTTGGACATGCCCTTTTCCAGAATTATGTACTGTATTTGAGATACCTGGATGATATGTTCATCATTGGGAAGAGTTATTTTGAATTATTCTTGGCATATATTAATAATACTACAGAGTTTTTGAAATTTACACGTGTTAAATGAGGAATGTATTAGTTATTTGGATGTAAATTTGGTAAAATATGTGGGTAATGGTAGATATGTTTCTACCATTTACAGGAAGGCCGCATACTCTAATTTATTCTTGCATTTTGATAATTCACACCCTTTGTCCCAAAAGAAAGCAGTTGTCAAAGGACAATTCATCAGGGCTGCCAAGATGTTATCATTATTTGATGATTTTATGAATGAATGTGCCTTACTGAAATCAGTGTTTCTTAAAAGACTATCCTAAAGAATTTGTGAGGGAGATTAAAATGGAAGTGATAAATAAGCAGGGGAGGGGGGCCTATGTTACTATTTTAATGAGCTTGGAAGCTGATGATGTACAACAAAATGCTGATGTTAATTTTAGGTTGGCCTTTATTACGAGATTTACTGTGGACTTCAATCAAGTGAGGGATGTTATTTTTAAAAATTGGTCTATGCTTATAGACCGTGTGGTAAGGAACAAAATAGGTTCTAAGCTGGTGGTTGTATATAAGAGGGGTAATAACCTGAAGAATTTTATGGAGAGGCCACTTTGCCCACACAATTTTAAAGACAAGAAGCTTTGGCAGATGTCCAAATGTAGGTGTTATCATTTTTGTCCCTATATCAATACTGGGGAGCTCTTCGATATTAATGGCTACCAGTTGAATATTAAAGGGTAGTACAATTGTAATAGCTTAGGGGTAGTATATGGGGCATTGTGTCAATGCTGCCCGGTATTTTCTGTCAGAAAGACTGAGCGCAAATTAAAGAATCGTAGTTATGAACAAATTTATGAAATAAATAAGAAAAAAATTAACAATGCCCTATTTCGGCACTTATTGGATTTCCCTGAGTATCAGTTTAAGTTTGTGGTAACTGAACAAGTTAAACTTAGCCCTAGGGGTGGACCATGGGAACTTTTTCTTGAGCAAAGGGAGTTGTACTGGATTTTATGTTTGAGAGCAGTAGGTTGGCCTGGGTTGAATAAGACAGCATCCATTGGATATTTTAAAATTGAAAGCAGAATGTAGATAAATTCAACAGTTATTGTTAGTTATTTACTTTCTTTTTTCTATTTGAACTGTTTATAATAGGGTTTTATATATATGTCACTACATGTATTTTAGAGTAATTGTGTATGTTTCTCTTTAAATGTGCAATGAGATGCTGATGTCATCTGGCTTCATGGGTATTTAAAGTTCATTTAAGTTTATACTTTTATCTAATGAAGTCTTGTCATCATCTTAGATGAAAGCACTAAGAATACATTTTGGGGAATGAGTCCTTGCTGCTATGTGGCTTTTTCTACAGCAGCATTTACATAAATTGTTAAATGTATTCCTTGTCTTAAACCTCATTCCTCCTCCAAAACATTTTTTGCATGCATTGTTCTGATAATTTCCTTTTTTTCTTTATAATTTACTCGTAACCCTTTGTAAAGATCCCACATCATGGTTTTTAATCTCTGTTACAGTATTCACTACTTTAGGTAAGGTTGGTCTAGACTTTGATTTCTTTTTCATAGTGATTGCTTAATTGCTTTTTTTGGCAGTCACCAAAATTAAACTTTACAATGCCTTACTATGTTTAGGCAACTCAAATCCTGTATCGCAGCTAAAAAAAGATAATTTCTATAGTTACACTCTTTTACTCACTCAGTATTCCTGACAGAGTACTCTGTACGGAATTTGTAAAGTCTGCCACGTCATTATACTCCGCGAAGATATTCTCCCAGGTACCCCATTCTTTCCCATTACACCACCCCTGCCATCTACCTGAAGAAAAATTCTTTGGAGCCTGCTTGGGGTATAAAAGTATCTGTGGAAACATTTTCAAGCAAAAACCCTAAATCATCTAGATTTTGTTGTACATTTGGGAGTCATACTTATGTCCTTTCATTGTTTCTTTGTCAGTTTCTAAATTAATCTCTCTTCTCAATCTTTTCTTACCTCTGATTAATTGTTGTAGTTATCATGAAATATTTTTTATGCTATTCATCTAAAAACTCAACCAGTGCAGGTCTTTCATTTACGATTACCCTTTCCCCTTCTCTGTGACTATACTCTGATATCAGTCCCTAATAAGGAGGACAGTTTCTAGCCTGAAGTCCAAATGTCTTTTTGGCCTCTTCCCTTTCTATTAACTTTCCCCTCTGTATTTGTTCCCAGTACCTTACTTCCTTTTCCAGCTTCTTCTAGCAAATTCCAGCCCCATCTTGCCTGTATTCTATACTCCTATTTTCAGTTATCCCTATCTGCAGAATCTCCTTTCTCCATTCCCATGTTGGCTTAGTTCTTAGTGTACTTTCTGCTACTCTATGAATATAATATTCTGTTTGACTTCTTAAGGATCTGTATCCAAAATCCAACTCTTTCCTTATTTCTTGAATGACCCCCCTGCTGCATTATCTTTCCTTTCCAGTTTGAATTGCAGCTTTCTGCTTGTGTTATGTGTAAGAGCCTTAACTGTCTAGCTTTAAAATAGCCTTTCAAATCAGGTAATCTTAAACCTCCTTGTTGTATTGGAAGGATCATCTTATCTCACTTGACTCTTGTCTTCTTCTCTCCAAGATAATATTCTTAAATTCTTTATTAATTGCCATTCACAACTTCTCCTCTGGTTGATAGAATATACCTGACCTGTGCATAAAAATAAAGGTACTAAAAACATTTTTACTGATTCTATCTTGCTGCCTATATCCATAAACAAGTGCTTCCATTTTCTCAGTTTTTATGTTATCTATGGTTTAGTCTCTTCTCACATATCCTTAACTGCTGTAACAGAATCCCCTTTAACCCATACTTCTAAAGACTTAATTTTATCATGCCCCCATAAATATGGGTATTGCCAAACCAATTTATGTGTGAGTACATAGTTTACAAGTATAGCCTTTGTTTTATCTTCTTTATTTTATACCCCCCAAATAAAAAAGCTGAAGCATATCAGAATATTCCACAATACTGAGGAATCCTTTTTTGGTTACATCAGGTACAAAATGATATTATTTGCAAATAAACCAACTTTTCTTGAATACCATAACAGTTATATCCGTGAAATTCTGAGTCCCTTAGTTTCATTGACAGTATTCTAAATGTAACAAAAATAACAAAAGAAAAAGAGGACACCCCTGGCTAGTTCCTCTGTTCTGATACAACTTATCACAGGGAAAGCCTCCTAACCCTTATATATACTCCTAATTAATATTATTATTGTACCAGGAAGTGCAGGTGTTTCCATTGCCTTACTCATAAAATCCCAGCTTACTCTGTCAAATGGTTTCTCTGCATCAAGACCCACCAACAACAGCAGTATTGTCTTATACTCAGCTTCCATTTTGATCATCATTGTTCTACTAATGCTGTCAAATGTTTGTCTCCCCTACACAAAACCACATTAATCCATATCTATACATTTTCGCAGCACTTTTGCCATTTTTCTAGCCATTACAGACATAACACTTTATAATCATGATTTAAAACGTAAATGGGCCTATATGAGGCAGGATCTGATAGGCCTTTACTGTCTTTATTTATTACAGCCACCACAGCTTTTTTTCCAGGATGTTGGTGCTTCCTCTCCATTTAAAATACTGTTAAAACCTTCCAGATCTTTATTACTTTCTTCCCTCGTAGCACCATCACTTTCTTTCCTCCTAGCTTCCAAACTTTCATCAGAACACCATCTATTCTTGTAGACTTTCCTGCAGATTGGCTATAGATCATAATTTTTATCTCATCCCCTCTTGTTTTAACTGTTAATTGTTGAACCTCATCTACCTCTAACCTTGGAATGTTTAATTCTTCCATTAATATTTACATTTGTGCTTTTTCTTGAGTTCCCAGTTCTTTGCTTTATTCAAATGTTCATAAAGTTTTCTAAATATCTCTAATACCAGTACAAGATCTCTGGTTATTTTTCTTGTTATAGGTTATATAGGTCTGGCAACAACCCTTTGTACCTTCTGTTGGCTAAGTCAGTGTGCCAAAGGTTTTTGTACTTTGGAGTTATTATTAAAAAAAAGTTGGTTAACAGCAATCTTTCTGAACTCATGCATGCTATCCAAGATACTCTCTTTTTTTTCTTTTTAGCACTCTGCATTTGTGCCTCTTCTTGTTCTGTGAGATCCCTCTTATTCTGTTATACTTTAATGTTTGGTAGCCCCTCTAAATAATCGTTGTTACTTCTTAACCAATTATGTTTTTCTTTTTTGTCTACCCTATTTTTAAACTCCATTTTCATTTCATCTTACTGACTAGTTATAACTTCTGGTATACTTTCTGTCCTCCCTAATTGCTTCAAAATAATTTTCTCTACCCATTCCTTAAAAATTTTCTTTTTAACAGGTAGGTGGGGATGCGCCAGCATGTCATATTTACTTTGTTACCCTGCATTTTCATCTTAGTAGTTATTGACGCAGAATACTTTCAAATTAGCTGCACACTGAGCAGCAGCTTAATTTCAACACTTCCAGTGTGAAAACTGAGGCTCAGAAAATATATCCAGTGAATTTGTCTTTTTGGATAAATTTCAGTTTCTGACCAGTAAGTGTTCTGTCTGGATGCCAGCAGAGAAGAAATTCACAGAACTTGAAAGAAAATCAACGACAAAAGGTGAGGAAAAGTACTGGTTGAGAAGAATCCTGCAGATGTTCAGCAAAAAATGGTTAAAGCTCCAGCTTTGGTTCAGGGCATGACTTCCAGTAATCTAGATGAAAAAATAAGTCAAATGTGCTTAGAGCTGATTAAAATAAACCAAACTCTGAAGGAGTATATCACCTCATGTGACAAAAGGCTGGAATAAATGGAAGAAGCTTTAAATAAATATTCAAATAAGCTGATAAAACTCTAAAAATCAGAGGGTGAAATGAAGAAAAGGCTGGGTGAGTATGAGACTACTCAAGAAGAGAGATGTTTCAAAAAATGGTAAAATTAGAGGACAGAGCAATTTGAAATTTTCTGTTGTACTAGAGAAACTGGAAGGAACATACTGTATTTATTTTATGAAAGCACAAATAAGCAACTGGACTGTTATTCCACAGCTGGTGTTGTTAACTGAAAGGGTGCCTTGTGTGTATGTTCCAAACCTGGCCATGATAAAGCAGCCAAGACCTCTAATAGTAAAGATGCAGCAGAAGCAGTTGATTCTGACAAAACTGTAGTAGAAGGACTAAGTACTAAAAGTTAGAGGCAATAGGGTGTTTGTGGAAAATATTTACTCACTGTACACCAGGCAGAAGAAGAGTAAATTAATTCCAGCAGTCACAGAATGTCAGGAGGTAGGTGTGAAATTCAAACTGCTGTATTCAGTTATCTTTAGAAGATATTTCTCTGGAGAGTCAGTCATTTATTATGCAGAACATGCTAAGGAGGATATACAAAAGTTTGTCTAACAAAATGTGAGGTATCAAACAGAAGGGGACTGTGCCTCTTATTCTTCTGATAATAAAGCTCATAGAGAGACTGTGCCAGTGAAAGTGTTTCAGTTGTTCCAAAGGAAAATGTTTGAGAGACAGAGAAAATATCGGGGTTGACTTGAAGCACCAAGAGCACATTGAAAAGGAACCAGAGATTGTAGTTGCGAGACTGACATTAACAGGAAGAAAACCAATAAATCACAAATGAATGACTAAATGTGGGATTACAAAACATCAGTCACTTTTGTGAAGTATGGCGCAACAAGAAAACCTGGAAATATTGGACTTTTTTTTTACTTTGTTAAACTTGTAGGGAACTTCAGTTATTAATGTTTGGAAGAACATTAAGGAGAGGGGAAGAGGAAGGAAAGAGATAACTATAAGTAAAACAATTTTTGTTCTTAACAATATTTTTATAAAACATGCATTTATTGCATGTTATAAAGTAAAGCATTTTCAATTAATATTGTGTATTATAGGGACAGTAAAGTAAGCAGGTGCACTTCTCCCTTTCTTCTTTCTTTTTTAATTTTAAGAAAATTAGGCACTGCATTGTAAAAAGAGAAGAAAGCCTAGACAAAAGCATGTTTAAGATAATAGGCTGTTATCTTAGGTTGTTGAGGTATAAGACAGGTTGCAGAAGTACACAGAGCATGATATAAATAAAATTGATATAGGGGAATGACTTGATTAAAGCCCTTGACTTGATTTAATAACAAGTATTAAGTGGAAGCAATTAAATTAAAGAACATTTGATGTACAGATTTCCTTTAGGAAACAAGTGTTCACAGTGCAACATGAGAAGCTTGTAGCTGAAGGCAACTGAGTATCTGGTTATCTTGTTTCTATGAATAGAAGCTAAGGTGGATTAAAAACAGAATACCTTTTTCAGTGGATAAAAGGTAATGTTTTCTGAAATCTTTCATGTTGTTTCCTACATCTGAGACAGAAATAAAGATAAGACAAAAACAGCACTTAGTGTAAGCAGAAGCACATTCTGTGTCATGCCTCTTAGTCTGGGACAGTTGCTCCTGTTAGGAAGGGTAAACTACATTATTTGAAGATGTACGTAGTTTTGTGTATTTGTATTACATGAACAAGTTATGAGGTTGTTCTGACAGTGTGTTTGTGTTTTTGTTGGAGGGTTTTCAGTAAAACAAAGTCTTGTAAGAGGTGAAAAGGTTCAAATGGATATGACAAGAAACAGTTGTATAAAGGATCAACCTGCCAAACTTTAGTGTATGAATGTAACACAAAAGTTGAAACTAGACATTTAAAAAATGTGTTATTTGTAACAGGTGTGAATAATAACTTCTTACCATAACGGTAACACTTTCCACAGTGTCTTTGATTGTGAATGGTCTCACAAGTATATACAAAAAAAGAAAGAGTAGTGAACTATATTAAGAAACACAGAGTACAAAGAGCTATCCTACAGGAGACATGTTTGGAAAGAACTGAGCATGTGAATTTGATAAAGAAAAGATTTCAGGTAGTTATTCAGTGGAGTATCTGGAACAAAGGAAATAAAAGGACTTATATTAATTGCTAGAGTAGCTCTAATAGTGATAAAAGAGGAAAAAAGATAATTGTTGATATGTAGTAGTAAAGGAGTCTATGTTTAGCTATTGAATAACATTTACATCAAACAGCTAAACATCGAACCCTATACATCAAATGTTCATTTCAGTGACCGGGAAAGTAACTAGTTGGCCAACACTTCCCTATCTGCCCTTTTCCCCACTGTAGTGCAGTCCTGGAGTTGGTTTATATAATTAGGGGGGTGAAGCCCCCACCTGGATAGGTTTCTGCTGTGTGTTAGATGGGGAAGTGTTGGCTAAGTAGTTAATTTCCCTGTTGAAATAATAAACGTTCACTGAATAATCGTTCGATGGATAGGGTTTATGTTTAGCCTTGTGATGCAAATATTATTCGATGGTTAAACATAGATCCATAGTAAAGGGATACTGGCAAAGTGGAGGATTGTACTGGCATTTATTTGTATTCCACCTAAAACTGCTACAATGGAGCTTAAAAAAATTTCTGGGAGAAATAATTAGCTTTTGATGGGTAATATGAAATTTGATTTGCAACAGTGAAGGTGAATCTGGAGTCCTATAAGAGAAAATGTAAGAAAAGAGGGTAGATTTTTGAAGAAATTTATGAAAATATTTAGGATTGAAGATGTGAATTCAGTAGTAGGAACTTAAATAGATTATACATGTTTTTCCCAAAAGTACAAAAACTGGGCTAGCCTGGGCAGAAATTATATTCCACAGGAACATGTGCATTTAATTGAAAGCTTTGATACTCATCCAATAACTGTTTCATATCATGAACTGATAATTATTTTTTGTAAAACAAGAAACATCTTTATTGAATTGAATGACAGGCAAACATACATTTATATAAATGAAAGCAAACCATATTGAGATGTTTTCAGTTGCAGACATTATACTTCACATATAATTTTCTATACAGAATATTACATAGCTCATTCAATTCCTGCATTCCCTTAAACCTCATTCCCCATCCAAAACATTATTCTGCATGTATTGTTCCCACAGTTCCCAATTTTTCTGTGTAATTTGCTCCTGCCCTTTTCTAAAGATCTCACCTGCAGTTTTTTTATCTCTGTTACTATATTTACTACTTCTAGTATGGTTGGTTTAGACTTTGATTTCTGAGTAATTGCTTTTTTTGAGGCCTCCAGAAATAAACTCAACAAGGCCTTACTGTGTATAGGTAATTCCGATTCTGTATCACAGCTCAGTAAATAAATAAATTAAATAAATAAATAAATAAATAAATTTCCTTAGTTACACCAATGTGCTCACATAGTATTTTCGACAGAGTAGTCTGCATGTAAATTTTAAGTCTTCCAACTCATTACACTCCTAAAAACATATGTTCCCATTTACCTCTTTCTTCCCTGTCACATCTGCAACATTTGCAATTTACCTAAGGAAAAATTCTTTGGTGTCTGCTTGGGGTATAAAAATACCTATGCAAACACTTCCAAGCAAAAATCCAGAATCTTCTACACTTTGTTGGATATTTGGGAGTCCCATTGTTTCTTTGAAATTTGGAAATTGCTTATCCAGTCTTTGTTTCCAATCCTTTCTAACCTCATCAGATTGCTTTCTTATAGTTATCATGCAATATTTTATATGCCCTACTAATTATCCCTTTATTTCACAGCAACTTCAATTTTAGATTCCATTAAAAACTTTATTGGTGCTGGTCTTTTACTTAGGATCCCCTGTTCCATAGCAGTTAATATAAGTACTCCTGTTTTCCTTTGTCCATGAAATTCTGCTGAATATCCATCCTGATATCTTTTTTATCAAATTCACATGCACAGATCTTTCTGAACTTGACTTCTGTGTCATTGCTATTTGCACTCTGCATTTTAAATATAATTACATATTTTCCTTTTTGTCTATATATGTGAGACCATTTATTTTCTACGATAATACAGAAAGTATCGGCATTAAGATAAGAAGTCATTAGTCCCAGCTATTATATATAACAGCTTTTTAAAATGAATATTTCCAGCTTTTGTGATATGTGCATATACTAATGTTTGGCAGGTTAATCCTTTATACATTTTATCATCAACATTGAAACCTATGTCACGTTTTACAAGACTTTTTGTTTTAATGTAAATCCTCAAACAAAAACACGCGCGCGCGCGCACACACACACACACACACACACACACACACACACACACACACACAGTCAGAACCTGTTAACATAACACAAACGCGCAAAATTGTGTACATCTTTAAATAATGCAGTTTAACCTTCCTAATAGGAAAAATTGCCTGAAATAGACTTCTGCAAAAACAGCTCTTAATTAACCTAAAATTGAGGTTATCCATGCTAAGACTCATGTTACTGTCTGTACATCTACTTACACTAATCAGTGTCTGTACTTTTTTAACAACTTGAAGTTGAAAAACAACTTGAATGCTTTCAGAAAACATTAACTTTTACCCTTGATGAAACCAGTAAACCAAATAGTGGAAGCACTCGAAAATCACCAATAAAACCAAAAGAAATGCTATAGATGTGGAGAGAAGCCAGTATGAACTGATTAAATTAAAATTACACTTTATTCAACACGCCAAAAACATGCCAAAAAGCTACTGTCATAAACGCCTTATATTGAAGCATGCGTTTTCGTCCACACAACTCGGACTTCATCAGATGATTAATTAATTACATCAATTGTATTTATACACCATTTAAAAATGTTAAACCAATAGAATTCCTATATTCCATTACAAATATTCTAATCATTCTTCGAGTGGGCTCATGAATATTCATTATCACCATTTCATTCTACTTATGTGGATTCATTATGAATAATAAATACATATTCAAATATATTGATAAAATCATATTAATAAATAAATGTTATCCCATAAATAATTCACATTAAATACTATAAAAACATTGAAATTTAATACTACTAAAAATAGGAGAACAATTCTTTATGAAGAAAATAAAGTGCTTGTGAATGCAATGTTTATATAGTTCATTTTCTTGCTACCTAAAATCATGGGGAAACAGTGCCATCTATGGTCATAAGAGAATATTGCATTAGTGCTTTTTCTTTACTTTTTGGTATCCCTTAATTTTAATAGTGGCAAGATGGAAAGATAGTCATTTAACCCTGGAAATTTTCCTGCTTCCAGGGTTACTTGCCACCATAATTCTTTGCACTCTATTCTTTCTTCCCATGGGCCACCCCTAATGTCATTCTTAATTTGCTCCAGTACTAAAAAGAAGAATTTATAACCTTCACATATTCTGGAATGTTTAAATAATGCATTTGTTTCTTTTCCTTTAGATATATCATAAATATGTTCGTATATTCTTCTTTTCAACGTTCTCTCTGTTTTCCCCACATAAAATGAATTACATTTTACACATATAGCGAGATATACTAACCCCTTAGTGTCACAATTATAGTGTCCTTTACTTCTTATCCATCTATTTCTACTTTCCAAAAATATTTCCCCCTTATTAATGATATATTCACACTGATTACACCTTCCACATTTGAAGGTGCCCAATTTCCTTCCACCATCCTTAAAGGGGTTTATATTATTTTTACTATTATTGTTTTCTTTATTTTCTAAGATATTCCTTATGCTACTTGAGTTTTTATAAACTACTTTTGGTATTATCTTAGGTACATCCTCCAAGTCAGTAAGGGAAATATATTTTTCCCCACAAAAAATTTATTTCCCTTACTGACTTGGAGGATGTACCTAAGATAATACCAAAAGTAGTTTATAAAAACTCAAGTAGCATAAGGAATATCTTAGAAAATAAAGAAAACAATAATAGTAAAAATAATATAAACCCCTTCAAAGATGGTGGAAGGAAATTGGGCACCTTCAAATGTGGAAGGTGTAATCAGTGCGAATATATCAATAATAAGGGGGAAATATTTTTGGAAAGTAGAAATAGATGGATAAGATGTAAAGAACACTATAATTGTGACACTAAGGGGTTGGTATATCTCGCTATATGTGTAAAATGTAATTCATTTTATGTGGGGAAAACAGAGAGAACGTTGAAAAGAAGAATATACGAACATATTTATGATATATCTAAAGGAAAAGAAACATGCATTATTTAAACATTCCAGAATATGTGAAGGTTATAAATTCTTCTTTTTAGTACTGGAGCAAATTAAGAATGACATTAGGGGTGGCCCATGGGAAGAAAGAATAGAGTGCAAAGAATTATGGTGGCAAGTAACCCTGGAAGCAGGAAAATTTCCAGGGTTAAATGACTATCTTTCCATCTTACCACTATTAAAGTTAAGGGCTACCAAAAAGTAAAGAAAAAGCACTAATGCAATATTCTCTTATGACCATAGATGGCACTGTTTCCCCATGATTTTAGGTAGTAAGAAAATGAACTATATAAACATTGCATTCACAAGCACATTATTTTCTTCATAAAGAATTGTTCTCCTATTTTTAGTAGTATTAAATTTCAATGTTTTTATAGTATTTAATGTGAGTTATTTATGGGGTAAAATGTATTTATTAATATGATGTTATCAATATATTTTAATATGTATTTATTATTCATAATGAATCCACATAAGTAGAATGAAATGGTGATAATGAATATTCATAAGCCCACTCGAAGAATGATTAGAGTATTTGTAATGGAATATAGGAATTCTATTGGTTTAACATTTTTAAATGGTGTATAAATACAATTGATGTAATTAATTAATCATCTGATGAAGTCCGAGTTGTGTGGATGAAAATGCATGCTTGAATATAAGGCGTTTATGACAGTAGCTTTTTGGCGTGTTGAATAAAGTGTAATTTTAATTTAATCAGTTCGTACTGGCTTCTCTCCACATCTATAGCATTTCTTGATGAAACCAGTGATGTTAAGTTGTCCAATCTCGCTTTCGTTCTTGCTGGACTTGGCCACTTACTATAGCTCGAGAGCTCTTTACTGGCTCAAGGCTACTCCTTATCCCATAATGCCCAGGGTCAACTACTCAGATCTCATTTGCCGCTTCAGCTGCGAGGTTGCGTCAGTACTGACTCAGGCTTAGTATAACTTTTTTCTGTGTTAAAAGTTCAATAATTGACTTGAAAATTAGTATTTTTTTTCACTGTTTATAGTAGTTTGTAAGTTTATTTAGTCCTAAATCCCTTATCTGTCTTTTGCTGGGTTGGCCGTCGCCCCTTAGTTGCTAGGCCTTCTGTTTTTTTACCTGAACTCATTTAAGTTAGAGAGTCCCCCCCCCCCCTTTAAGGATAGTCTTTTAAGTTAGAGGCTCTCCTTTTAAGGTTTTTATTAATATAATTTTTATTTTTGTAGTGTGTCTGTTTGTGTGGTACTTCCTTCCTTTTTTTCTTAGTATATCCAAGGAAGTTAAAACCTCATGGTTCAAAAAGTGCAACTCATGCTGTCAGACGATGTCTCGGACAGATGGGCACACTAGTTGTGTTTACTGCTTGAGGGCTCTGCACCAGCAGGACTCTTGTTTTATTTGTCATGCCTTTAGTCCAAGGGTCCTGCAAGAGCGGAAAAACAAGCTTATCCTCCGTGGATTATTAAAACAGGATTCTCCGGCTAAAACATCTCAGCCAGTGAAACTTTCGAAACCAGTCAAGCCGTCGACTCCATGTTCGGAACCAACCGGTGAGCTTGACAACCAAGTGTGTCGGTGCCCTCTGGCACTGACAAGACTACTCCTCTGTCGGCTCTAACTGTTATTTCGGAGCCGTCTCGGAGCCACAAACAAGCTAGGTCTCCTTCATTGGAGCCGATTCGCTCGGTACCACAATCAACTTTACTTCAAAGCAAGACCAGTCATCGCCCATCTTCCCACTCCTCTCGATCCTCAAGGTTATCGGATCAGGATGTGGAGAGAGTGGTCAGTAGGTTGCTGAATTCACAGGCCCTTGCTAAAATGCTTTTGTGCCCGCCTCAACAGGCTTCAGCTCCATCCGTTTCAATTTCGATTCCTCCTCTGACTGTGCTTAGTTCGGAGCCGGAGTCCATGGATGCTCCGATAGTGGTTCCTTCAGCTCCAACGTTGGCTCCGATTACCTTGGTTCTTCCTCCCATCGAGGTATCTGAGCTCTGAAGCTCTCTCATCGGCTTCGAGGGGGGAAGTGGCATCAGACCCTTGTTTGACCCTGCTCTCCCGCTCGGAGCGTCGGCTCAGTTGAGCTCGGCTCCCACATCGGCCTTGGAGCCATCGCCCTTGGCGCAGAGTGGGATTCCTGTCTCTTCAGAGCCGGAGCCCTCTTTGTGTTGAGACCGTGACGCCTTCGAGGTCATGCGGAGAGTGCTGTCCCCATAGACGGCCCCACTATCGGTTCCATTGGCTCCGTCCCCCTCGGTGCCTGTGACAACCTCTGCTCCTCCTCCAGCCCCAAAGCATAGGGAACATATGCCCCAGGATACCCCATTGGGTGAACCCTCTTCTTCCGAAGCCTCCCTATAGCATTCTGAGCAGGCTTCTCGGAAGAAAAAGTGCAAGAGGAAGCACCTAGACTCCCCTGAGTCTGTCACCTCAGATACAGACCTGGATGAATCGGAGGGGTCCCCAAGGTCCCCCTCTGAAGATGTTTCCTTTTCGGACATCCTTGAGATTCTCAGGCAGAGGCGTAGCTGGACTTCCCTAGCCCCCTGTGAGGACAAGTCTGTATACCTGGGCGCATTTGGTTACCGACCTTCCACCTCCTGGGTGTCTCCGCCTTTTGATCCACTGATGTCTGTAGTGTCTCGAAAGGCTTGGTCAGCTCCAGATTCCATGGAACCTGTCCCGAGGAGACCCAATAAATTCATCACAGCTCTCCAAGACAAACAATTTTTGACTAAAGGTGTCCCAGTTGATGCCATGGTGGTAGCAGCAGCCACAAAGAGAGAGTTAGCTGAAACCTCCTCATCTGTCCATCCACCGAATAAAGACTCTCGTACAATGGACAGATATGGGAAGCAAATGTTTTCATCAGCGACCTTCTCCCTTAGGTCTCTGAACTATCTTTCCCATTTTACTAGGCTTCAGAGAGATCTCCTAAAAGAGCATGGAGATACCCTACAAGATCCCACAGCTGAGGTAGCTTCAGCCAAGGAAGCTAACCAGCTGGTGACTCTTAATTCAATAGTCAACTCCTCCATGAGGCTTATTTCATACGCAACCGATGGAGTGAGTAGAGCTGCAGGAACAGGAGTGGCTCTTAGGAGACATGCTTGGCTGCGGCTGTGTCAGTTTGCGGAACCTTTCAGAGCATCCTTCACCAGTACCCCCTTTGATGGCTCCTCTCTCTTTGGACCTCAGGTGAAAAACATGCTTACCAGGTACCAGCAGGAAGGCAAGATGCTCTCTGATGTTGAAGTCCATTTTTTCTCTCCTACCAGACCATACCCAAAGGGTCAGAAGGGTGGAAAGATGTGGTTTCAAAAATCCCAGGGACCCTTGCCTGATGCATGTGGTGACTTTCCCCCAGGGGCAGAGGGGGTAATAATAACAATGGCAGATGCCGCCCACGTGACAGTGAGGGTCTGCAAAATCAGGGTGACAGAGATACGTTCTCTTCCAAACCCTATCAACATCCCTGAAGGGATGCCCGACTGCTCAACTCTGGAGGCAGTCAGGGGAAGGCTTTCATTGTACCCAATCACCTGGCAAAATATTACAAAAGACAAATGAGTACTAGCCATTATATCTGGAGATTAGAAGATGCCCTTTCATCAACTCCCTGTTGTTTCAAAAAATTCCATCCCAGATGTTCCACCCAATCTAAGGGATCAGGCAGTCACAGACGTTTCAAGACTGCTAGAAAAAAGAGCCATCCAGGAAGCCCCCACAGACCAAGTAAGATCCGGAACTTACTCAAGATTCCTTTTAGTGCCCAAAAAGACAGGGGACTGGAGACCAGTTCTGGATCTCAGCAGGTTAAACAAATCTGCACAAAAAGAAAAGTTCCGTATGATAACACTGCAGTCCATTCTCCCCTTTCTGGGTCAGTACAATTGGATGTGCTCCATAGATCTTCAGGACGCATACTATCATATAAAAATGGACAGATGGTCCAGGAGATTCCTATGCTTCCGGCTAGGGACCAGTCATTACCAATTCAGAGCTCTGCCCTTTGGTCTCACCACAGTCCCCAGGGTGTTCAATAAATGCATGGCAGTAGTCACGGCTCACCTGAGACATCTAGGATTCCAGGTGTTTCCTTATCTGGATGACTGGTTTCTCACTGCTACCACCAGGCAACAACTTATAAAGGCACGAGATTACACCATCACATCCTGTGCTCAACTAGGCATCACAATAAACTTCGAAAAATCTGCCTTGTTGCCCTGTCAATCTATTACATACATAGGAGCAGAGCTAAACACAAGAAAAATGATTGTAAAATTGCCTCAGGAAGGAGTTTCCATTATTCAAAAACAGGTGTCACATTCTCCTGAGGAGCAAAATAATTCAAGTCAGATATGTTCTTCAAGCTCTAGGGTCCATGGCAGCAGCCATTCTTCTAGTTCCCTTAGCACGCTTCCATATGAGAATCCTTCAGTGGCTTCTTTTCACACAATGGTCCTTCCAGGAATTACCCATGTCTCACATGATGCTAATTATGGAATCTTGCAAAAGACACCTTTCCTGGGGGATAGTCTCTCCACTAATTACTCAGGGCAGACCTTTCTTGGAACCCCATCCGGTCACCACAGTGACCATGGACGCTTCGCTGATAGGGTGGGGGGGGAGGCATTATCTAGGGAAGACAGTCCAAGGCACTTGGCAATCTCACGAGTACCACTTGCACATCGACGTCCTGGAGATGAGAGCAGTGCTCCTAGCATTGCAAGCTCTTCAAGACTCTCTCCCTGCCGGGACTATAGCAATACAGACAGACAATATGTCCACATCAACATCACAGCCGTCTGTGGGGACATCAATAAACAGGTCGGAACCAGGTCTTACCCCTTGTGCCGAGAGGCCCTCAGACTGTGGCAATGAGCAATTTCCTCCCAAAATTTTCTTACAGCAACGCATATCCCTGGAACATCTAACGTAATAGTGGACAGGCTCAGCAGGGCTATCTTCATGCCTCACGAGTGGTCTGTGAAACAGGAAATTGTGAATCTTATTTTCCTCAAATGGGTCCAGCCTTGCTGTGATCTCTTTGCCTCTCCCCTCAACAACAAATGTAGCAGCTACTTCTCCCTTGTTCCTCCTCCAGGTCAGACACCCAGGCACGCTCTAGTCCACGATTGGCCTCAGGGACTCCTTTATGCATTTCCCCCCTTTCCCCTAATTCCAAAAGTTATTCAGAAAGCAAAATCGTTGGGTTGCAAAATTATCCTCATTGCCCCCTATTCGCCTCAACAGATTTGGTTTCCGTTCCTTCACCCCCACCGTCTAGCCCAGCCTTGGATTCTGGACCCAGTACCGGACCTCTTGATTCATCAGTCAGGTGGGCTACACCAATCCCTCCAATCTCTCAAGCTCACAGCTTGGTTACTCCGCTTCCAATCCTAGCCAGGCTCCCCAATATTTCCCCAGCAGTGCGTGATATTATTGTTTCCCCCCATAAGACACATACAAGGAAAGTCTACACTAGCAAATGGAAAATATTCTCTTACTGGGCAGAATCCAGGAATTTAGATCCCTTTACAGTGCCTGTACACGAGATTTTGGATTTTTTAGCAGAACTGTTTCATTCTGGTGCAGCGGCTACTACCATCAGAGTACAACTAGCTGCACTTCAGATTTTCACGTCGGAGTTTCTAACTCCAGCATAATGTCTCACAAACTCTGTAAGGCCTTCATGAGAGGTACATCTCTTCTTAGAACCCCAGGGAAAGAGCCCCTTCTACCTTGGGATCTCAATTTGGTTCTGGCCTCCTTGATACTGCCACCCTTTGAACCAGCAGCATTATGTTCCTTGAAATTTCTCTCTTGGAAAACTCTCTTCTTAGTTGCTATTACTTTTGCCAGACGTGTTTCAGAACTTCATACACTATGTGCTCGCCCTCCATACCTAGTTTTTCACAAAGACATAGCTTCTCTGAGAACCAACCCATCCTTTCTACCTAAAGTTTGTTCAGAACACAATTTGAATCAATCCATTGAACTTCCTATCTTTTTTCCTAATCATTCCAACAAGGCAGAATACATATTACACCAATTGGATGTGCATAGACAACTGCATTTGTATCTCCATAGAACTAAAGAGATGAGAAAATCAGATCAGTTGTTCCTTTCATTTGCTAACAACAAACAAGGCCTTCCAGTTTCTAAAGTAACATTGTCAAAATGATTATCCGGCACCATAGCCCATACCTACCATATGCGACAAAAAGATCTTCCAGTAAAGCCCAAAGGTCATTCAACCAGGTCAGTGGCTACTTCGGTAGCGTTTCAATCTAGATTGCCCATAGATTCAGTTTGTGCAGCAGCTACTTGGGCAGATCCTCATACATTCATTTCTCATTACAAAGTAGATGTGGTCTCCCGGGGCAGGGCTTCCTTTGGTTCCACGGTTCTGAAGAGTCTGTTCCAATGAGCCACCCAGGATTGAGGTTCTAGGGACACTGTCCCATCCAGCAAGAATAAAGGCGAAATTGGACAACTTAACATAAAGAAGAATTCCAATTCATGTGAGGCAGAGCCCCTCACTGAATCTCTTCAAGAAGAATCTCGATAAGTGGATGGGGGATCATAGGTTTGTCCCAGGGATTACTCCCGTGTCACTATTAGACAGAGGCACAGTAAACTAAACCTTAAAAAGGGCACAGTATACTCAAATCAAGGGGTGGCGTAAGCCATACAGAATCGGGCTAGGCTTATAATTGCCCCAGGGCAGATAGCCTAGTAAGAACCTATGAACCTATGTACCTACCATAACGTTCCATGTTAGTTGTCCTTCATCTCGCCTTCCTTCTTGCATCCCTCCCTCCTTCCCCCTTCCTCGAGGATTGAAAGGTATTTCTCAATGGTTTCACTGGCTAATTTGTTTTGTAATTAGTTGCTTCCCAAGCAAACCATGTCAATTAACTGTATAGCCAGATTTATTAATGGTTCATAGGTTCATAGGTAGGTACTAGGCTATCGGCCCTAGGGCCTACACAAGCCCAGCCAAAAAGGTACCCTGGCTTTTGCCACCCAAGAAAATTATTTTCCTGTGCCACTGTCGAGCAGAGCCACAGAAGTGATCCCTGGGAGAATTTCCTATTTCCCATCCAATCATTAAGATTTTTCTTGAAGAGTGCTAATGAGGAGCTTTGTTTGATAGAGATAGGTAGTTTATTCCAGAGTATGGGAAGTCTCTGGGACAGGAATCTACCCGTCCGGCATGTTCTGTCTATTGTGGTGACAAGGTTTAGGTCCCTAGAGCATGTAGCTCGGAGGGATTGAGATTTCTTTAAGTGGAGCATGTCCAACAGCTCTGGGTTTGACATAGCTTTGTATGTTAGGCAGAGATCACTTTTGAGTAGGCGATATGCGATTGAGTAAAGCTGGAGTTTTTTGAGACAGTCTGTGTAGGGCATCTGTTTGAGGCCGGTAATCCTCTTTGTGAGGTATTTCTGCGGCCTTTCCAGTTGTTGTAGATGTCTTGTGATGTACATACCAAAAGGGGCATTGTACTCTATAATGGGTCTAATGAGTGATGAGTAGAGGGGAACAATTACCTCTTTTTTTCTGGATGAGAAACCTTTTGTGATGAGGTGTGCCACGTAGAAGGATTTCCTGACTACTGTGGCGATGTGATTATCAAAGGAGATACTACTGTCCACCTGTGTCCTAAGGTCTCTTATCACATTTTCAGTGTTAAGTATACCACCGACTATGTTGTAGTTCATGGGTACAGAGTTTTTACCAAAGGGGATTACAATGCACTTTTTGGCATTGAGCTTGAGGCCATAGCTTTGACACCAGGCATCTGTCTCAGTGAGGCCGTTTTGTAGGATGCCCACATCGTTAGGAGTTTCGATTATGACTCCTAGTTTGCAGTCATCTGCAAGCTTCGTTAGCCAAAGACCTTCTGTGTTAGCCTGTACTTCAGAGAAGTAGATACCAAACAGGAGAGGACCCAGGACTGAACCCTATGGTACTCCACTTGTCACTGGTCTGAAGTCGGATTTGGAGTCTGCTACTTTCACAGTGTGGGTTCTGTCAGTGAGCCAGTTGGCAACCCATCTTGTGACATAGGGATTTATGCCTAGTTTAGTGAGTTTATCTATAATTCCAGAGTGGGGCATGGTGTTGAAAGCCTTGGCAAAATCTAGATAGGCTGTGTGAACCACCTTACCCTTGTCTACGGCTTTGGTGACTGCTTCAAAGAAGTCTATCAGGTTTAGGAGACATGATCTGCCTTTTGCAAACCCGAACTGGGTGGGGTCCAGAGTTTGGAGATTACCATTGTCTTTGCTTATAAGTTCCATGATGATACGTTCCATGGCCTTGCAGACCATGCTCGTCAGGCTAATGGGGCGGTAGTTCCCAGGGTCCGTGGTGGCTCCCCCCTTGTGGAGTGGGATAACTGTCACTGTGCGCCATTCAGCGGGCACAAAGCATGAGGTGAGGCTATGATTGAACATGGTACTTAGGTGGGGTGCCAGTTCGTTCTGTAGTTCGTGTAGAATGCAGCCTGGGATATTGTCTGGTCCCATGGATGCTGTGTTCTTGGCTTTGGAGAGTGTGTTTTTTACCTGTGCAGCCGTGATTACAGGAACTTTGCATTCTTCTGGTATAGAGATGGGCCCTTTAGGGGGTGAGAGGGGTGCTAAAGTTAGCACTGAACCTATCTGCCAGGTGGTTGGCAATATCAGTTGGGTCTGTATATTTAGTGCCATTGTGCTGTAGCTCAGAGCAGATCTGAGTGTTGCCGTTGAGATTCTTGACATAGCTATAGAATGCTTTGTGGTTGTGTTTAGAATTAGTGGCAATTTTGTTTTCGTAACTAGCTTTGGAGGATTTTATCAGGGATCACAGCTTCTTACTGAGGCTGACCAGGGAGCTCCTCCACTCATGGGATTTTACTCTCTGTTGCAACAGTTTCTTCCTTCTGTTGTACAGTTTGTTTATGGCAGGGGACCACCAGATTGGCTTCCTTTTTTTGGAGGAGAGCGTCTTGACTCTGTTTGGGATAGCATGATCCATGCGCTTGTGTAAGTGCTTATAAAGTGCAATTGTGTAGGATTCAGTAGTCGTAACTGTCTTGCCCATCTGCATGGGTGTCATGAAGTTCACCACTTTTGTCTTAAGAAGCATGAAGTTGGCTTTGGAGAAATTTTTTACCGCGGTTTCCTTAATGGGGATTCGGGGCATGATGTAGATATCTAGGGTGATTAGCTTATGGTCGGATCGGACCAATAAGGCGTTGACTTTAGGTGTGGAACACCAGTCACTGATGTTGGTAATGACTAGATCTAGGATATTGCTGCCCCTGGTGGGGGTGTGGATAAGTTGATCCAGGGCATTGGAGTTTATGAATTCCAGAAAGCGTTGAGCGAAGGAGTTGGTACATGAGTAGTTTTCCCAGTTAATGGTGGGATAGTTGAAATCGTCCATTGTTAGGGTGTTTGGTTGAACCCTTATATTTTCCAGTACATCAAGAAAAGAGGAGTGGGAATCCTGGGTCATGGTGGGGGATCTGTAGCAAGCTACAATTTGATTGCAGTTTTGCCCAGAGTTAGTTGCACTTGGATAATCTTGGATACATTATACTGAGCAACTAGCCTGGAGGTGTGGATATCCTTAATGAATATGAACACACCTCCGCCTTTGGTGTTCTGGTCCAGGTTACTTGGCCGAAAAGTGTGGTATGAGTTATAGCCTGGTAGTACAGGGGTGTTCTCTGGAGCCTTGAACCAGGTCTCAGTCACTGCACAGATATCGATGTTCTCCATTTTATGGAGTGCCTCGAGTGAGTGTATTTTGAGATTTAGACTTCTAGCATTGAGTAGCATCACCCTCAGTTTTTGCTTGCCTGTTCCTGTTAGGGTGGTGAATTTGTCATTTGAACCTTGCCTAAAAAAGGCACTATAGGGGCAGCAAGAACCTTAGCCAGTATCCAGAATCCCAGGGGTGACAGGTGCAGGCCATCTTTGGCAAAGCATCGTGGTCTGTCGACCATGTCACCCCAGGCAGACAGATACTGGATCCCTTTAGAATGACACCAGAAGCTTAGCCAATTGTTGAAGTCAATCATTTTGTCCTTGTACTGCAGTATCATTCTGGGTGATGGCAGAATGCTGCTCAGGGCTAGGGTCATACCTGACTGGGCTACAAGATCGGAGAGCTCTTCCGTGTCTCTTTTCATGTAGTCCAGGGAGGTACGTCTCAGGTCGTTCACACCAACATAGACAATGACATAGTCGTATTTGTACTTGTTGTGAAGTGACCCGAGTGCGTGGGTTATGTGACGGATCCCATTACCCAGCAGACAGCTGGCAGTAACCTTCTTGTTTAGCCTGGTGAGTGGTATGTCAGTGTGTCTGACTATAGAGTCACTTATGACTAGTGTATTGGGTACGTTGTTTTGTCTTATTGGCTGTGGTTGAGTGGCACACTGAGTCTGCGGGCTATTGTATAATGGATTATCTTATATATTTATGTCTAGTGTGAGCTATCTCAAATGAGATCTGGGTAGCTGACGCTGGGCATTCTGGGATAAGGGGTAGCCTCGAGCCAGTAAAGAGCTCTCGAGCTATAGTAAGTGGCTCATCCAGCAAGAAGGAAGACAAGATGAAGGACAACTAACATGGAACGTTGTGGTAGGTACATAACTTCTTTTTCTGGACTTTTAGTACCATATTATCAACTTGTCTTCTTGGAAAAATAAAAGAAAAAATGTAGTCCTCAGTTGTTGGCTACTAAACTTTTCATTATATTCAGTATTCTCTTATTTGCTTGTTTCCACTTAAAACTTGATTTTAGATTAAGCCAAGGGTCTTCATCCAGCCATTCACTTATGCGAAAGTTACATATATTATGATCTTTGTACTTTTACACCCCCCCCCCACTTTAACAACCCCAGATTACAGCCTATTAACGTAAACATGCTTTTTTCTAGCCTTTTTTTATTGAAATGCCTACATTATTAATACTTTGTCACAAACAAGAGCAAATGTGAATGCTTTGCTCTAAAACATGCAATTTATGTCATGAAATGTTTCATAGAAATACTGTTAAGAGCAGAAATAGTTTTACTTAGTTACTTTTTCCTTCCTCTTCCCCTCCTCTCAGTCTCTTTCCAAGCATTAGTGACATGAAGTGAGGCAAATGCCTTTCATTTCCCCATAAGCCTAACAAAATCAACAAAAGTCCACTCTTTACAGTTTTTCTTATGTAGCCATATTTCATAATTGAGATTGATGCTTTGCAGTCTGACATTTGGTTAGATTGTCAGCTGGGGTGCTTTTTATACAGAGTCTGCATGTCTTTCCTGTGTTTGTGTGGATTTCCTCCTGGTGCTCCGGTTTCTTCCCACATTCCAAAGACATTCAGTAGATGGATTGGATACTCTAAATTGGCCACAAGTGTGAGTGTGTGTGCTGTATGGAAGAACAAATGTGGCAGGGCTAGCCATCTGGTATTGTGAACCTTGGCTCTAGATGATTGTCACTACTGAGGTGACACCCTGACCCCAAGTGCAAAAATGGGAAAAAGGGGTTGTGGATGGGTAGATGGTTGGATATATTTATTCCCTAATTCCCATGTTGCTGGTCTTCCTGTTCATCTTCATCTCCCATCTTCAGATTCTGGTTCATTTCCAAGGTATTCCCAATTCTTCTAGTCAATTCCAGTGCTTTTTCTCTGTCATTCAAGCATTTTCCTTTGAAACAGTGGAAAATGTTGCGCAATTGAATGTATTTAGCTGCGCAAATGAATGTATTCAGCTACCTTTTTCTAAATTGTCTTTGTGTTTTTTTACTGTTAACCTTGGAGCTTTTCTCCCCGGGCCTCCACTGAAAATGGACATATATCCAGTCGGACTATCCCGGTCAACAAATGTAAAATAATAAAAATAAATAAATAAATGTTTTACTGGCAAAGTCTTTCCATGTGTGCTGTTATCAGAAGAATGAGAAGCAGAGTTCCCTTCTGCTTGATGTCTCGCATTTTGTTGGACAAATTTTTTATTTCTTCCTTAGCCTGTTCTGCATTAGAAAATTACTTTGATCCTCCAGGGAAAAAAATATTCTAAAGACAGCTGGATATAGCATTTTGAGTCTCACACCTGCCTGTCAACATTCCCTAATTGCTGGAATACATTTGTTTCTTTTCTGCCTGGTGTACAGTGAATAATAATTTTCCAGAAACACTCTACTCTCTGTAATAATTTGCCCTTTTGCCACAGTTTTGTCAGGATCAACTTTTTTGCTGGTAGGTTTGCATCTTTTCTAATATAGGTCTTGTCTGCTTTTTCATAGCTTGGTTTGTAGCATACACACAGTGTGCCCTTTCAGTTAGCAGTTCTTGCTGTGGAATACCAGTCCAGTTGTTTATTTTGTGCCTTTATAAAATTAATACAGTCCGTTTCTTCAAGTTTCTCTGGTTTATCAGAAAATCTCAAATTTTCCCTATGTGCTCTGCCCTCTTAATTCTACCATTTATGAAACATCTCTTCTTGTGCCATCTCATACTCAGCCAGCCTTTTCTTCATTTTGACCTCTGATATTTTCAGTTTTATCAGTTCATCTGAATATCTTTTCAAAGATTTTTTTATTTGAGTTGATGTACTCTTTGTTTTGTTTATTTTAATCAGCTCTGAGCACATTTGACTTATTTTTTTCCTATAGATTACTGAAAGCCATGTCTTGCACCAAAACTGGATTTTGAATTACTTTTTTGGTGAAGAGGTGCAGTATTCTTCCCAGTCATTGTGTTTTCTCTTCACCTTTTCTGCATAATTTTCTTTCAAGATCTCTTAGCTTCTTCTTTGATGGAATCCAGGCAGTGTACTTATTAGCCAATAACGGAAATTATTAAAAGTGACAAGAGTTCCTGGATCTTGTCTTTCAGTTTCTTTTCCACACTAGGTGAGCTAACGTTAAGTATTAAGTATGTGGCTATAGGCACATGGTATGACTAGTTTTCATTTGAAACTACATATTTGAACTCTTTGTAGGTTAAGGGATTTTAATCGGACTGAAACCAACTTTGTGAGATGGACTGTATATGGAAAATGAATTATTCTTGGACTGTTTTCAGCATGCTTATTAGAAAGAAAATGAATATCTAAAGTGGAGTAGCAGTAGCAGGAGAAAATTAATTATGTGGCTAATGTCTGTGTGACAGAAAGAGCATAAGACTAATTCTGCTATTTTTCCTTTCCTTCAGACAAGAAGATCAGTCCCCTTTGCCCCAGTGTTAGACGTTTCCAGACCCAAGCTCTGCAGCTCCAGATAGAGGAGTTAATGGATTAGACATCTGTGTAGACAGAAACAGTAGTAATAAATAGCCATGCGACAGACATGCTGTTGGATCAAATGTTTGCTTATAAGTGCCAGTACACCCAAGTCATGCGACTCACATCTCAATTCACTCTCTTGTTTTAAAAGTATACTACAGTAATTAGTGGCTTTACCTCTGTCTTAGAGACACGCAACTATCCAAAACTTTCCATTGAAGCCATCTTTCCTACCCCAGTCATCTGCAACTCCTGCCTTAGTATTTAAGACTCATCCAGGTTGAAAGGAATGGAAGTATTGAGCTTCAGAACCATAAACCCAAAATGTTAAACTACAGCATTTTAGAAACACGGCAGACTTTTTGTTTTTTAATCGCCTGTACTGTAATCTTTGTATGCAAACTAATGTAAGAAAATGTAATCTCTGTGTATGCATGTCCAGATTCAGCTATAAACACATCATACTAAGTAACATTTCAACAGTACAGCAAATACTCATCCGTTTTACTAGCATATCCAGTATTTATAAACCATTTGTGCTAATAATATAAGTATCAATATTAGTGATATAAAATTCTCATTTTCACTAATAAATTTATTCAACAAGTAATAAATACTAATTGTAATTAACATAATTTGAAGTTGACATCAACATTAACCAGAAAATCAGTTATAATCAATCACAAATGATAGAGAAGTACACAGAGCTGTGGGGCAAAGACGTAACATTGGGGATGTAAAACTTGTAGAGTTTTTCTTTATATAGATTATATAGATCATAGTGGTAGGTAAATAAATGAGCATATTTAAAACCATCTCAAATTATTGATTGTTTTCAGAAGGCAGCAGTTTACTGCCTTAAATGGCTTTATAATATTTTTTTATATCGGGCAGACGAAATGTCCAGTGTGTATATGGGGGGAGGGACTTATATGCTTGCAGGACACATGCATCTCATCACCTCCCTGTGTCTTTTCTGTCATCAAGAATATTTGGTTATAGATTGGCCTTATCTATCCCATGGTTGATAATTATGTTGTTGTTGTCTTTCGGCTTTTCTCGGTTAGGGGTCGCCACAGCGGAACTCCGGTCCGCTAATGATTGGCAGTAGATTTTTGCGTGCCAAGTTGCCAGCTCTGACGCACAACCTTCAACAAAGGTACGCCCATTTACGCATGTCTCCACACAGAAGATGCTTTAGCTGAGAATCAAACAGGACAACGTCTTACTGTGAGGCGACAATGCTACCGCAGCACCACCACCAATTATGTATTACCTCTAATAAGAATAACTGGGATCATACCATAGATAATTTGAGGGGACCCATGCATGGGAGAAAGCATTTAGGAATTGTCTCCCTCCATTAGTAGTATAGGGGCAGTCCTGGGGTAAATTTTCTGTTTCCCACCCATAGATCTAGGTTGTTCTTGCAAATGGACAGGGATGACGTTTGTTTTTTTTGTTTTTTTTTGTGGATGGGGAGTCTGTCCCACAGCAGTGTTATCCTCTGTGATATGTATACATGTTCCTCCAAAGAGGTTTAAATCCTAGACCACGTATTTCTGATGCCATTTGACTTGCTGATGTGCAGTAAATACATCAGTAATGGGTTGGATGATACATTGTATGCCAGACACAGGTTACCTCTTAATGTAGGATGTGTTGTTTAGGCCTTGAATACTTTTAGTAAGGTATCTGTGTGGATGTTGCAGTTGTTGGACAGATACATGCCAAAGGGGGCATTATATTCAGTGACTGGCCTAATGTTGGTCTGAGTAAAGGGGGACAGTGACATCCCTAAATCTAGACACAGTCTCTTTATTTATAATTTGTGCAAGGACTTTCTTACAACAGTGGACACATGTTGGCCAAAAGTTAGGTCACTGCCCATGTATTTTCCCAAATTTCGAACTGGGTCAAGTCTTAGGGGACTGTTGCCAATGTGGTAGTGCCTCGGGGTAGATGACTTCCCAAAGCAAACAGTAATGCATTTTTGGCATTTTAAGTGCTAAACAAACTGTTGTAACTCAACTACAGTGCATTTCACACATGTGTGCGTGCAAAAGCAAACTAAATTAAAAATGCATTCATAGTTAAAGCACAAGGTTTCAGTGCCTTCCACGGTTTTAAACCAGTAGCTGCACAGACAGGGAATAATGGTGGAGGTGTACTGATATACATCAATAGCAAGCATGCCTCTAGGTTAGTTAAACAGGATGAAGTGCTGGAGTTTCTCCACATGCAAGTCACCACAGATAACATCTTGTACCATGTCCTAGCAAGCTGTAGGTCACCCTCTATTTCCCACAAGACTCCTAGCACATATTTAAACCTACTGGAGACACTCACCATGCAACCTAACTGCTTACTCATGATGGACTTTAATTACCATTCTATAGACTGGGAATTCTGCATGGCCCCAAATCTGCAGTCACAGAGATTCCTGGACTTCGTAAATACAAACACCCTTACCCAGTTCTGCATGCGTCCACTAGAGGTTCCAACATACTGGACCTCTTATTCACAAATATGGAAGAAAACTGCAGCACCCTCAGTGTCAAGTTCTCCCTGCTAAGGTCTGACCATAAAACAGTCTCCTTTGAAATCAAAATCAACTCAGTAACCCCAGTAAACCTAGTAACAGTTAGGAACTATTCCAAGGCAAAGTACCTTTTATTAAGGGATAATTTATCAAAGGTCAGTGCTCCTCCAAACCATGAGGACACAAAAACTTATGCAGAATTTTTCACAGAAACTATTTACAACCATGTCAATCAATGACTATATAGACACTGCTTTAACTACCTGAGGTAAGGCCAAAACTAACTCAAAAAAAAAAAAAAACACCCTGGTGGCATCCCAGATTAAACAGGTTATGTAACAAAAGGAAAAAAATCATGGCTAAAATCAGAAACTGTAACTCCCATAAAAATAAGAACTCTTTCATCAAAATAAACAGGCAGGTAAAAGGGCTAATTAAGTCCAATAAAGCCAATTTTTAAGTCAAAATAGCCTCCAGGGCAGAAGACAGTTATAAGGCCATATTCATCTATATCAAAGAAAGCACACAGCAGTATGCTGAACTGGTGGTTAATGGTGCCAGATTCACTTAGCCGAGTGATATACCGAATCTGCTAGCTGATAAATTCAGTTCCAACATTACCCGTACTCACCCCCAGCCATCTCCCGAGAAATATCTTCAAACATAACCCCTCCAGCTATAAATAGAGAGCATGTCTTGCCTGCACTCGCTAAGGCCAAGAACAGAGCCTCATTGGGCTCCAGTAATATACTGAAATGTCTTCTGAATGGTCTAAAATATGGCCTATCTGTGCCACTGGAGTTACTGTTTAACTATGCTCATAAAATAGACTTTGTGCTACAAGAATGGAGGAATGCAACAGTCATCACTCATCATAAGGGTGGACCATTAACAAATCCAGGAAATTACAGACCCATTAGTTTGACTAGACTTTTATGGAAAGCCATGAAATGAATTATTATAGAAATGTTCAACAAAGACATAGTAGACCCTCAGACACTGGATCCATCCCAGTCTGGCTTTGTCAAAGGAAGGTCATGCTGGCTGAACCTGGTGGACTTCTTTGAGAAGGTCACCAATGGAATGGATGAGGGTAAAACAGTTCATACTACCTCCCTTGATCTGACTAAGGTATTTGATACAATACACCTCTTGGGCATTGCTAACAGACTTACAGAATTATGCATAAACCCCTATATAACACACTGGATAGCCAGCTGGCTCTCAGATAGGACCCAGGAAGTTAGGATTGGTGAGACCACCTCCTCAAAGAGGCCAGTCACCAGTGGAATCCCACAAGGGTCTGTGCTGGGCATGCTCCTCTTTGGCATCTGCTTCTCAGAAGTCAAGGCCAATGCCAAAGACCTCTGGCTGACCAAGTCTGCAGAAAATTGCAGACTGGGAGCAGTCACAGTATCCCCCAAGACACTAAAATCTTACAAAAGGGTCTAACACAGACAAATGACTGATGCCAAATTCACAGAATTAAAACTCAATGCCAAAAAATGCTTTACATTGCCGTTTGGTAAGTCTGCCAGTCCTGGAAACTATGTCATCAATAAAACACTTCTAGGGGTCAACCCACTAGTTGAGTATCTGGAAACATTTGTAAATAGAAACCTGTCCTTCGAACAACATGTATCTGAGGTAGTAAAGAAATTCTTCTGTGTTGCTTAACTTTTTAAGTAAGTGCATGGCATCTAGTTCCAGGGAAGTCATTGTGGCACTATACTTGACCCTCGTCAGACCCATCATTGAGTATAATACCCCCTTCGGTATGTACCTGACCAGATACATGCAGCAACTGGAATGTCTGCAAAGGTTCCTTACAAAAAGAATGCAGAGCATAAACACAATATCTTATGTGGATTGCCTAAAAGCCCTGTCTCTATACTCAGTGTCTTATAGACTACTGTGAGGTGATCTATGCCTGACATACAAGGCATCCCTGGACCCCACTCTGATGAACCTTTTGCACATCTGCAAAACAAACATCATCAGAACTACTAGTTCTAAAGACCTAAATATTGCTTGCAATGTAAATAGGACATATTGGAGAGACATAAATGTGTCTCAGAGAATTCCCTTTCTCTGGAACAGACTCACCATCCATGGGAAATGAAGTCCCTCCCTAACCCTGTTTAAGTGCAACTTGGACCATTGTTTAGGAAATTGAAAATTCATCCCTGATCTGGCGCCCACCTCTGTGATGGACAGAGGCAGTCAGTAAATCATGTCATAATCAACAGTCACCCGCTATATAGTGTCTAAAACATGTAACTTGTGAGACACATTTGGGTTGCACGGCTAGATTTATAAAGGCCCTAGTGGTTGTTAGCCTATTTTATACCTGTAATCCTGTTAGCATTATAGGTTCATAGGTGTTTACTAGGCTAACAACCACAACAGCCTTTTTAAGCCTAGCCATGCATCCCAAATCTCTAACAAGTTCTGATACCCTTGATAAATGTAAGCATTTACCTGGGAGATGAGCCATTTCCAGGTTACCTCTGTCCATTAGAGACATAGGTGCCAAACCAGGGATGAATTAACGGCTTCCCATCCAATTGTCCAAGTTGTATTTGAATAGGGTTATTGAGAAACTCTGCTTCATATGGATGGGGGGAGCCTGTTCCATAGACAGGGTAGTCTCTGGGATAATTACCTATCTCTCCAGCAGGTCCTATTTATGTCACATGCAAGGTTTAAGTCTTTATAATGGGTAATTCTGGTGCTGTTTGTTTTGCGGATATGCAGGAGGTCCATCAGAGTGGGGTCTGACAATGCCCTATATGCCAGACATAGATTTCCCCTCAAAAGCCTATAGGAGACACTACAGGGATAGAGCCTTGAGGCGGTCTGCATAGGACATATTACTTACCCCCTGTATTCTTTTAGTGAGGAACCTCTGTGGACGCTCCAATTGTTGGATATTCTGGTTAGGTACATACCAAAGGGGCCATTGTAATTAATGATAGGTCTGATGAATGCTGAATACAGTGGAACTATGACTTCCTTGGACTTAGATGACATATCTTTGTTTATAAGTTGCGCAACATAGAATGATTTCCTCCCCACTGTAGACACGTGATGATCAAAGGCTAGATTACTATCTATGTGTGTCCCTAAGTCCCTGACTACTGGGTCATCTCTAAGGGGCGTTTTGTCAATATGGTAGTTAGCAGAGATGGATGACTTCACAAAGGATACTATTATGCATTTCTTGGCATTTAGTTTTAGTCTATGGCTCTGACACCAATTGTTTGTCTGTGTCAGCCCCTACTGGAGAACATTTGTGTCAGTATGAGATTCAATGACAGCTCCTAATTTACAATCATCTGCAAATTTAGTCAGCCAGAGACCATTGACATTGGCCTTTAACTCTGAGAAGTAAATGCCAAAAAGAAGCAGTCGAAGGACTGATCCCTGAGGAACTCCAATTGTGACTGACCTCTTTGTAGAGGTGGACTCCCCAATTATAACTTCCTGGATCCTGTCTGTGAGGCAGCTGGCTGTCTACCAGGTGACATATGGATTTGTACCTAACCTCTTGAGTTTGTCAACAATACCTGAGTGGGGTATTGTGTCAAATGCCTTGGCCAGGTCAAGGTAGGCAGTGTGAACAACTTTGCCCTCCTCCATTGCTTTGGTGACCTTCTTTGTTGATCATCTCCATGATAATTCTTTCCATGGCTTTGCATATAAGACTAGTGACACTTATAGGTCTGTAGTTTCCAGGGTGTGTAGATGGGCCACCTTTGTGCAGAAGGATAATTGTTGCCTTTCTCCATGCGTGAAGCACAAAGCCTGTTTGGAGGCTACAGTTAAATAGTTATTCCAGAGGCCCTGATAGGTCATGTTTCATGCTATTTAGAAGGCATCCTAGGATATTGTCTCATAGGTTCATAGGTAGGTACTAGGCTATTGGCCCTAGGGCCTATATAAGCCTAGCCAAAGGTACCCTGGGCTTTCGCCACCCAAGAAAATTATTTTCCTGTGCCACTGTCGAGCAGAGCCACAGAAGTGATCCCCGGGGTGAATTTCCTATCTCCCATCCAATCATCAAGATTTTTCTTGAACAGTGCTAATGAGGAGCTTTGTTTGATATAGATAGGTAGTTTGTTCCAGAGTATGGGAAGTCTCTGGGACAGGAATCTAACCCTCCAGCATGTTCTGTTTATTGTGGTGACGAGGTTTAGGTCCCTAGAGCGTGTAGCTCGTAGGGATTGGGATTTCTTTAAGTGGAGCATGTCTAAAAGCTCTGGGTTTGACATAGCTTTGTGTGTTAGGCAGAGACCACCTCTGAGTAGGCGATATGCAACAGAGTAAAGCTGCAGTTTTTTGAGACGGTCTGCATAGGGCATCTCTTTGAGGCCGGTAATCCTCTTTGTGAGGTATTTCTGTGGCCTTTCCAGTTGTGGTAGATGTCTTATGAGGTACATACCAAAAGGGGCATTGTACTCTATAATGGGTCTAATGAGTGACGAGTAGAGGGGAACAATGACCTCTTTTTTCCTGGATGAGAAGCCTTTTGTGATGAGGTGTGCCACATAGAAGGATTTCCTGACTACTGTGGCGATGTGATTATCAAAGGAGAGACTACTGTCCCAAGGTCTCTTATCACACTTTCGGTGTTAAGTAGACTACCATCTTTGTGGTAGTTCATGGGTACTGAGTTTTTACCAAAAGGAATGACAATGCACATTTTGGCATTGAGCTTGAGGCCATGGCTTTGACACCAGGCATCTGTCTCAGCAAGGCCCTTTTGTAGGATGTCCACATCTTTTGGAGTTTTGATTATGGCTCCTAGTTTGCAGTCATCTGCGGACTTCGTTAGCCAAAGACCTTCTGTGTCGGCCTGTACTTCAGAGATGTAGATACCAAACAGGAGAGGACCCAGGACTGAACCCTGTGGTACTCCAATTATCACTGGTCTGAAGCTGGATTTGGAGTCTGCTACTTTCACAGTGTGGGTTCTGTCAGTGAGCCAGTTGGCAACCCATCTTGTGACATAGGGATTTATACCTAGTTTAGTGAGTTTATCTATAATTCCTGAGTGGGGGATGGTGTCAAAAGCCTTGGCGAGATCTAGATAGGCTGTGTGAACCACCTTACCCTCATCTACGGCTTTGGTGATTGCTTCAGAGAAGTCTATCAGGTTTAGGAGACATGATCTGCCTTTTACAAACCCAAACTGGGTGGGGTCCTGAGTTTGGAGATTACCAATGTCATTGTTTATAAGTTCCATGATGATACGTTCCATTGCCTTGCAGACCAGGCTCGTTAGGCTAATGGGGCGGTAGTTTCCGAGGTCTGTGGTGGCTCCCCCTTTGTGGAGTGGGATAACTGTCGCTGTGCGCCATTCAGTGGGCACATAGCCTGAGGTGAGGCTATGATTGAACATGGTACTTAGGTGGGGTGCCAGTTCGTTCTGTAGTTAATGTAGAACACAGCCTGGGATGTCGTCAGGTCCCATGGATGCTGTGTTCTTGGCTTTGGATAGTGTGTTTTTTACCTGTGCAGCTGTGATTACATGAACTTTGCATTCTTCTGGTATAGAGATGGGCCCTTTAAGGGATGACAGAGGGGTAAAGTTAGCACTGAACCTATCTGCCAGGATGTTGGCAATATCCGTTGGTTCTGTATATTTAGTGCCATTGTGCTGTAACTCAGAGCAGATCTGAGTGTTGCCATTGAGATTCTTGACATAGCTATAGAATGCTTTGTGGTTGACTTTAGAGTCAGTGGTGATTTCGTTTTCATAACTAGCTTTGGAGGATTTTATGAGGGATCTCAGCTTCTTACTGAAGCTGACCAGGGAGTTTCTCCAATCATGGGATTTTACTCTTTTTTGCAACAGTTTCTTTCTTCTGTTGTAGAGTTTGTTTATTGCAGGGGACCACCAGATTGGCTTCCTTTTTTTGGAGAATAGCATCTTGGTTCTATTAGGGGTTGCATGATCCATGCACTCATGTAAGTGCTTATAAAGAGCATTTGTGTAGGATTCAGCAGTCATAGCTCTATTGTCTGTCAGCATGGGTGTCGTGAAGTTTGCCACTTCTGTCTTAAGAAGCGTGAATTTGGCTTTGGAGACATTTTTTACTGTGATTTCCCTAATGGGGTGTGGGGGAGGGATGTGGATGTCTAGGGTGATTAGCTTATGGTTGGATCTGGCAAACGAGGAATTGACCTCTGGTGTGGAGCACCGGTTGCCCATGTTGGTAATAACCCGGTCTAGGATATTGCTGCCCCTGGTGGGAGTGTGGATAAGTTGATCCATGGCATTGGAATTTATGAATTCCAGAAAATGTTGAGCACAAGAGTTGGTACATGAGTAGTTTTCCCAGTTAATGGTAGGGTAGTTGAAATCGCCCATTATTAGGGTGTTAGGTTGTACCCTAATATTTTCCAGTGTATTAAGAAATGAGGAGTGGGAATCCTGGGGCATGGTGGGGGATCTGTAGCAAGCTACAATTTGGATTGCGGTCTTGCCCAGAGTTAGTTGCACTTGGATAATCTCGGATGCATTATGCTGAGAAACTAGCCTGTAGGTGTGGATATCCTTAATGAATATGGACACGCCTCCGCCTTTAGTGTTTCGGTCCAGGTTAGGTGGCCGAAAGGTGTGGTATGAATTATAGCCTGGTAATGCAGGGGTACTCTCTGGAGCCTTGAACCAGGTCTCTGTCACTGCACAGATGTCGATGTTCTCCATTTTTAGGAGTGCCTCGAGAGAGTGCATTTTGAGGTTTAGACTTCTAGCATTGAGTAGCAATAACCTCAGATTATTCTTGCCTGTTCCTGTTAGGGTGGTGAATTTGTCATTTGAACCTTGCGTAAAAAAGGCAATATAGGGGTGGCTAGAGCCTTAGCCAGTATCCACAATCCCAGGGGCGACAGGTGCAGGCCATCTCTGGCAAAGCATCGTGGCTTGTCGATCATGTCATCCCAGGCAGACAGATACTGGATCCCCTTAGAATGACACCAGAAGCTTAGCCAATTGTTGAAGTCAATCATTTTGTCCTTGTACTGTGGTATCTTTCTGGGTGATGGCAGGATGCTACTCAGGGCTAGGGTCTTACCTGCCTGGGCTACAAGATCGGACAGCTCCTCCATGTCCCTTTTCATGTAGTCCAAGGAGGTAAGTCTCAGGTCATTCACACTGGACAATGACAGAGTTATATTTGTACTTGTTGTGGAGTGACCTGAGTGCATGCATTATGTGGCGGATCCTGGCACCCGAAAGGCAGCTGACAGTAACTTTCTCCTTGTTTAGCCTGGTGAGTGGAACATCAGTGTGCCTGACTATAGAGTCACCTATGACCAGAGTGTTGGGTACGTTGTTATGTCTTATGGGCTGTGGTTTAGTGGCACACTGAGTTTGTGGGCTATGTGTCATTTGGGTTATGTTGGGGGGTGGAGGTTGCTTGTGTTTCTGCTTTGGAGGTTCCTGTTGCTTGGGCAGGTTTTTACTGAGAGCCTCAGCGAATGTAGGTGTGTGTTTTGTGTTTCTGTGTGTGTGTTTTGGTGGTGTAGGTTTTGAGGGACTATGTGCTGAGTGTGGTGTGGTGCAAGTGTTTACCTTCTCCTCTTGACTGTCTCGTCCTGTCTTGGGTGAAGTGAGCTTTGCTTCCAGTTTGGCTATATTAGTGCATCTCTCACAGGTTGTAGTGTTGGGTGGTAGGAGGAGAGGGTTGTCTGTGTACATGAGGCAATTACTGCATTGCCCCAAGATGCCCAGATTCATCAGGTAGACAGGAGAAAACACCAGGAGCTGACCCTTAGACATGCCTGGATAGGTGCTTATTTGTTAAGTACTAGAAACTGTTTTCCTCTAGACAGTGAGGAAAGTTGAGTGCTGTAGTAATTTGTAGCTTATTTATTGCTTACAATAAGTTCTGAACAAGTGCTGAAACAAAAAACTGGCTAGTTCTAAGAAACAAAATTAAGCTAGAAGGCTTCCCTCCAACACAGAAAGGCTTGGGCCCTAGAAGCCTACAAATAGTCCTGGTCACAGCCCACTGATGCAGTGTTCTTGGTCTTAGAGAGAGCTTTAGGGACCTCTGCCCTAGTGATAGTAAGGGAGTTATATTTGATGATATTTCCTGAGGGAAGGTTGAAGGGGAGAGAGGGGTAAAGTTGGAACTGAATTTATCAGCTAGGAGGTTTGCTATAACTTCTGGCTCAGTATAGGTGGCTTCATTTACAATGAGCTCTGCACACAATTGTGTATTGCCTTTGAGGTTGCTAGCATAGCTAAAGAATGCTTAGTTGTTGTCCTTTGCCCTGGGAGGAAAAATTCGCCTCAAATTTGGCTTTGGTAGACTTTATTTGTCTTCTGCATTGTTTGTTTAGTTTGATGAGAGTGCTTTTATCCTGCTGGGTGCTGCACATCCTGATTTTTGCCATGATTTTCGTCCTCCTCTTCCTCCATTAAACATATAGACTTTATACTGCCCAGTTTATTTACAGTTAAATAATAAACACACTGCCAGCATTCAAAAGAACAAGGAAACCAAGGAACACATCCAAAAAAGATGGCTCATATAATCATGCTTCTGTTTAATACAATTGATTTCCTTCCTTTACACCATAATTTCTCTGGTTCATAGGTAGTTACTAGGCTTGCAGTCCATGGAACCATTGAGGAGCCTAGCCCAAATTTCCAGTTGCCCAAAAGCACTCAATGGTTAATTGACTTGCAAGGGGAAGGCATAAGTATGAGGCAAAGTCAGAGATACTGTGCAAAACTGGAGACAGATAAGAGCAGACTACTATAAATATTTTAAAAAGTTAACTGAACAATGGGTTTTGTGTCAGTATGTAGTATGTGAACCACAAAAACTGTGAAACTCTGATGACTTACATTGACTGTAACCCTCAGTGATTTACCAAAGGGAAAAAAAATTAAAGAGGTCTGGCAGTTGGTGTGGCTGATCAAGGCTCTTATTTCCAGTAGTAAAGGTAATGGGTTTGAGTCTGCATGACTCTAAGTTAGTCAGTTCCCCTTAACTGGGGCATTTTTTTTTTTTTTTGCTGGGCTTGTATAGGCCCCAGGGCCGATAGGCTAGTACCTACCTATGAACCTATGAACACACACACACACACACACACACACACACACACACACACACACACACACACACACACACACACACACACACACACACACACCTCTGTTAGTGCAGGTAGCTGGACAAAGAATGCTGGAATGGCTTGTTGTTTGTATGTATGTACATCAATTGCTGATGTACCTGGATCTAGGGTTTGCTGTAATCAGCCATCTCCTGTTAGTGCAGTCAGTTGCTGTTGTTCTATAGTTTGCAGTAAAAGGAATTCCTATTACTGTGAAACAGTGTCCTTTTACCCAGAGTTTAAAAATTGTGTCAGTTCCTGGAAGTTGCTTTAGTCTCTTTGGCTCAAAGTATTTGTCAGTGAGAGTGGAGCTGGACTGGGAAGCTGAGACTGCATGCAGGAAGATTATTCCTGAGTTTTTTTCTTTGACGTTAGTTTGGAATTTTCTTTTTAATTAATGCTGTGGCCTGTACCCCCCCCCCCCCCAGGTATCACTGGGCCCATAGACAGCTGCCTAGTTTGTCTTGTGCAGGTTCTGGCCCTAATTCCAACCTAAAGGTTTTAATAATGAACTGTAAATTAAGTATTTATTGTGGTTATAATTAATTTATGGTTAATTTTGGTTCCACTTTCTAACTGTGTTAATTAGAATGAATATTGACAGGCGTGGTGGTGCAGCGGTTAGCGTTGTCACCTCACAGCAAGAGGCTGTCTGGTTCGATCTTCGACTGGGGTGTCTTCTGTGCGGAGTCTGCATGTCCTCCCCGTGGTCGTGTGGGTTTCCTCCGGGTGCTCCAGTTTCCTCCCACATCCCCAAAGACATGCTGCAAGTGGATTGGACACTCTAAAATTGGCCCTAGGCATAAGTGCGTGTGTGTGTGTGTACCTTCTATGGAAGGTTGGGCACCGGGCTGCCAACTCGACACCGTAAAAACTCCACTGCCAATCATGAGCGGACAAGGTGATCCACTGTGGTGACCCCTAACCGGGAAAAGCCGAGAGAGAGAGAGAGAATGAATATTTATTGCTTGTTGAATGTTTTAGCTCTAGAACCTTGTGAGGACAAGTTAGCTGAGGCACTAGTAAAGATTGTTTGAAATAAAAGTTATATTTTAGATCTAATGTTGTCTTTTCCATCTGGGTTCAACCTGCAGGTTGTCAGATCTGACTCTGATCCAATACTGGCCATCTTCCAAAGACTTCAGCCTACTGGGCTGCTCTTCCTCTACCCACAAACCCCCACTCCTTCAGAACTACGTCAGATCTAGTTTGCCACCATTCCTGGACAGCAGCTAGGTCATGTGCTTAGAGGAATATATCCTTTTTTGCAAATTTTTTCCTAGTGTTTAGCTTCTTTTTACTCTACCCTAGTTTCCTCAGAGCCGATCACCTTTGTGGCCAGTACCTCAGAACTGATCTCCTTTGGGTCCCTTGCCTTGGACCAAATCTCCTTCAGCTGCAGTTGTGGGCAAGGCACTCCAAGTCCTTTTCTGACAAGAAGGGCTCCATTGGGGCAGACCTTTCCTCACTTTTCCTCTTCTACTCCACAGGGGTTTTCATTGGAGTCCTCCATGTCTCCTCCTTGGATCTAAGTGTCCCTGTCCCACAACCTCAAGCAAGAGCCATTACCTAGTTGACAGTTTTCCAAGCCTCCCTTGGTGGCTTTGTCGGCTTGGTCATCTCAGTCTTTTGGAAGCTTGAAAACATCAGAACTGGAACAGTTGATGCTGTCTTTTTTACAGTAGCAGATGGAGTTAGGCTTCATCCCAGTAACTCCAGGCCCTCATCCGAAGCTATGACTCCTTTACTTTGGTTTCTTTTCTCTTTCCCTGCTGATCTGAGGTCTTCAGACGCAGACATCTTTCATTCCTTAGGATCAGATCCGATGGCCTGTCTGATTTCAACTCCAGTCCCTACCTTGGTTTCCTCAACTCCAGCAGTATCTGAATCAGGCAGACCTCAGGGCTGTGAGGTTGCAGCGGGGGTCTGCAGATCAGGATCAGCAATTCCTGCTTTGGGGCTGTCCCTCCTGTTCAGGGCCTCTGCCCTTGATAGTTTGGCCCTGGTCTTGACATAAAGGTGGGATAGAGTGGTTCCAGATTCTGGTGCTTCCTTTGAGTCTTCGGATCCGAGGTCTGAAGGCTCCTGTCTGCCTGCTTCTGCCTCTGCTTTCAACGTTGTAGAAAGGATATTCTCCACTCAGAAGGGAGAGCATGATCAAGTGCAACCGGTGTCCCTCCCTCTTCGATGTCCACACCTGTGACCGCTACTCAGCTTGCTCTGGGACAGCTTGCTCTGAGTGGTCTCCAGTTTGCCATACCTGTAGGTCCCCTGCCCTCTTCCACTCCCCACTGCAGTCTCTGGAGTGTGTAGTTTTGGGTAAGAGCCAGTGTAAGAAGAGTACCTCTTCCACTTCCCACTGCAGTCTCTGGGTTGTGTGGTTTCGGGTAAGAGGCAGTGTAAGAGTAGCACCTAGACTCACCCGAAAAGTCCTTCACTGAGGATACTGACCTGGAAGGCATGAATGGAGCCCATTATGGTGTAACCTATCACCAAAAAGCCTGACAAGTTGCTCACACGTTCTAAGGATTGGCAACAGTGGAATAAGGGTCCTGCCATGGGTGTAGTCATGGTGATAGTGGCAATAAAATGGATATTTTGAAGGAGAGTTCTTCAGTCCATCCCCCGAACAGAATCTCTGGCATTAGACCTCTTATGTAAGCGAGCTTACACCTCCTCCATGTTTCTGCTGAAGGTATTAAACTTTCTAGCTCACTTGAACAGACTTGAATGGGACATTGTGTTGGAAGTGTCAAGAGTGTTTAAGACTGTGAAGACTGCATTGTCCACCCTGCAATGTATTGCTAACATGTTCTTGCATTTGTTGTCCTACACAGCTGATGGCACATCTTGGGTGGCTGGTGCTTTTGTCAATATGTGTCACCACACTTGGATGAGGTTGTGACTTTGCAGACTGCTTCAAGGCATCCTTTATCAATGCTTCATTCAATGGCTCATCACTTTTCAGGCTAAATGTTAAGGACACTCTAACCAGGAGTGAGCAAGATGGAATGATGCTGTCTACCACTGAAGTTCATTTTGCCACCCTTCAGTGGACCTTCTGTGAGAACCAGAAGGGGGGAGAACATCTCATTTTCGGGAAATCACAGCAGTCCTTTCAGGAATCTCCTTCTGAGGGTACCCATATGGCAGGGGGTATCCTCAATGGAGTAGTCCACAGAACCAGGGCTTCCACTGAGGTTTCTTCAGTAGGCCATTTGAACGATCCAGAAGGGTTGCCTGACTGTCCTGCTCTGGAGGCAGTTAGTGGTTGGCTGGCTGTACACCCACAAACTTGGGAGGCCATCACCTCAGGCGCGTGGGTGTTAAGAGTCTTGTCCAGAGGCTATTCATTTCCATTTTTACAAGTTCCAAATATAAATCCCAAATAGCTTTCAGACCTGCCACCCTGTCAGAGAAGAGCAGCAGCCATAGAAATTCAGAAGCTGCTAGAAAATCAAATCATCCAAGAGGTCCCACCAAACCAATGAGGCTCCAGAGTCTACTCTAGGATTATTTTGGTTCCAAAGAAAAACAAGGACCTCAGGCCAGTCTTGAATTTGAGCAGGTTGAATCAGTTTGTGAAGCAGACTAAATTCTGGATGGTTGCAGTGCAGTCCATTCTGCCACTTTTAAAAAATGACAACTGGATATGCTCGCTTGACCTCAAGTACACATACCATCATGTAAAGTTTGCAACAAGGCAGCCCCTGGCTGGAGGCAGATTATTACCAGTTCAGAGCACTGCCATTCGGTCTCACCACTGCCTCCCCCGCCCCCCCCGGTGTTCACCAGGAGTATCACAGTAATTGCAACCTGGCCCAGGTTGCAGGGGTTCTAGGGCTTTCCTTATTTTGACGATTGGCTCCTAACTGCTCTCACAAGAGCACCCCTAATCAGGACCAGGGACACCTTATTCTAGCTGTGCAGTTCTTTGGGGATCATGGTCAGCTATCAAAAGTCCTGTCTTCATCCCATTCACACCCTAGAGTTTATAGATTGCCACTTAGAGACCACCTCCCAGATTGCAAAATTTATAGTGTCCAGAGTATCGAACTTTTGGTGTCTGGCAGATTCCTTGCTTTCTTAGAGAAAGCCTTCAGCTTATCTTCTTCTCAGGCTATTAGACCACATGTTAGCCACCATGTGTTTAGTTCCTTTGGCCAGGTTTCACATGAGGACTGTACAGTGGACTCTAGCTGCACAGTAGTCAAAATTAAGTCTTATGATGGATTTTTTTCATTTTTCTGACCAATGTTTGTCATGATCCAATCAAGTGTTGGTTGGGGTGTCCCTTGATGTCCACTGGGAGATGTTTTTTTCTCACACCTCAGGCCATGGCAATGAAGGATGCTCCTCTTCTAGGGTGGGAGGTGAGCATATCGAAGAGAGAACTAGCTTGGGGACCTGGTCTGCTACCGAGGTCAATCTGCACATCAGCATATTGGATATGATGGAAGTCCTGCTTGCATTGCAAGCTTTTCAGGACATTCTCCCCAGGGGTATAATTTCTGTCCAGACATTCAATATGTTAATGGTCAGGTACCTGAATAAATGGGGGAATGCAGGCTTACCCCCTTTGTTGGGAGGCCATAAGGGTATGGCAATGTGCAATTTCATCTCAGTGGTTTTTGATTGCAACACACATCTCAGGGAAATCCAACATTTTGGTGGATAGTCTGATCAAGGAACATTCTCTTTCCTCACGAGTGGTAACTGAATCCTAGGGGTGCTGCTTGGAGTTTTTTGGCTCTGGGGCACCCCATGTTGGGACCTGTTCATGTCCCTGTCCAACATCAAGTGCAGCAGCAGCTGTTATGCTTTAGTTCACCCTCAGGAACAGTCACCCAGGGATGCAGTCCTGTATGCTTGCCCCCTGGGTCTTCTATATGCATATCCTTTGATACCATTAATAATGTTTTTTTTTTCAGAAGGTGGCCCATTGCAGAGCAGCTGAGATCCACTTTACTCCATTTTCGCTTCAGTATGTGTGGTTCCTGTTTCTTTGGCCTCTTCTGACATACCCTCCTTGGGTCCTGGATCCCATTCCAGATCTGATTTCTCATCCAATGGGCATGGATATGCTCAAATTTTAGATGATCTGGTTAACTGCATGGCTTTTTCAGTTCCCTTGATGACCAGGAATCCCAAGCTATCAGAAGGAGTCTTACATATCTTAGCTTCTTCCCAGAAGATGTCTACTTGTAAGGTTTATCCTTTGCCTTGTGGGCTAACTCTCAGGGCTTGCATTCTTTTTCAGCTCCATGGGAGGCCATCCTAGACTTCCTTGCAGATTTGTTTAACTCTTGGTCCAGTTATTCTACTATTATTGTACAATTGGCAGCTATTTCCAATTTCCACATTGGTAGGAATAATATGCCATTCTGCCCTTATCATTTCTAAGGCTTTACTCAAGGGAACCTTTTTGCTTTGCTCTCTTGTTTTTGACCCTGTCCCGCCTTGCGACTTGTCTTTCATGCTCAAGGTGTTGGTAGCACCTCCTTTTGAGCCTTCTTCTGCTGTTGATTTAAATTCATTGTCTTGTTAAGACTTTTTTTCTTTTTGGCCATTACTCCCCCCAAATATGTGACAGAGCTGCAGGCCCTCTTTTTGTCTTAAGGTGAAATCAGAGAATAATTTGAACCAGTCCATTCATCTGCCTGTGTGTTTTATCCTGATTTCTCCAGTAGAGCCAAATATCTACTGGGTTTTCTTGATGTCCATTGGCAATGAGTGTGCTTCTATCTGAGGTCACTCTCCAAATAGCTATCTGATTGTATTTCATTTGGGTATAGCTTGAAAGGGAAGCCTTTGCTTCACAAACCCAAAGGCCATTCTGCCAGAGCTATGGCTAATTCTACAGATTTTTTTCCAAAGCTGCTTTGGACGACACCTCTTCGGCTGCTACTTGGGTGGGTCATCGTACATTTGTATCCCACTGCAATTTGGATATCCAGTCAAGGTCTAGAGCTTTTTTTGTTCACCGTATTATGCAATATCCTTCCATAAGACCACCCCATGGAGCTATGTATCTGGGGACTCCGTACCACAGGTTGAACCCAGAAGGAAAAGACAGCATTGGATGCGAAAGCTGTGTACTCACCATAATGATCTATCTGTCTTGCCTGTTTCCATCTGGTTCAACACCCTCCCCGCTCTCGCCTTCATGGTAAGCTTCTTGTTCATGAGAGGACTGAGGCAAGGAGATTGCTTCCCCTCTTTTTTGGGGTCCTTAGTCTGTTGATTTCTCCATTCTGTGGACTTGGTCCATAATTTTATATCGAGAGGGGAGGCAAACTCCATCTGAGGTTGCTATTGTGGAGTGAAGAATTATGGGTAGCTGAAGCGGAGCCTGGCGGGCTGAAGTCTTTGGAATATGGCCGGTGTCGGATCTGAGTCACATCTGACAACACTGTAACACCTTTACCAATACAAGGTAGTTGTCTGTATCCCAGTCACCTTTTTGCTCGGTTGCATAATTTTTAAACTTGTGAAGATAGAATCCTTCTCCTTTTTTGTCAGCAGAGTAATAGCTAGACTGTCACTATACAACCTCAGATCTCTCTCCACCTCCACTCCTCAACCTTCTCATACCTTACACCAAGGCACACAGAACACTTTTAATTTATCTTAGGACACTAAACCTGGGAAACCCTTTCCAGCTGAATAAAAAACGCATTCTCCTTCCCTGCTTTCAGAAAAGAACTTAAAAAAGCTCTTTCCACAAACAAGATGCAAATGCTTTAGTAAAGGAAGTGTTACTTGGACACGCTATCTACTTCATGTCCAGTCTTAATTCTAAACTTCTGCTAAGAGTCCGACCTCTTCATGTTTATCTGTCACACCGAGAATCACACATCTGCTTTCTTGATTTTCTGCGTGCCTGTTGTATGCATGCATGTTTAAGAAACTTTGCACCTCAGCACATTTGTGTATATGCTTCTCTATCTGAATGCATACTTACATACATACATACAGATATTTCCAGCATGGACAGTACTACCCTTGTAGAGTACCAATATGCCAAAGCAGTCATACCTATAATAACTGTCCCAAGTTGTTAAAAATGTTTAAACTAGTGCTTACTTTAATATAATTTGGTAGTCCATTCTGGTATCAACTTCTCTCTCGGAGAACCAATTAGTACGACTCTTATCCCTACATGATCTCCTGCACAGATTGTCTGATGCTTCTCTAATACTTTTTGATAACCCTGGGTATTCTCAGAGGCAGTTTTCTCTAAATGCCCTAGATACTTGCATAAGATGTTATCTTAAATACTTATATCCAATACTGTACAAGTTCAGATATTTTAATCTTTCATAGCTGTGACATCCATGGATACCATCTGGTATTTCCATTATACTCTTTTCAATTTCCTCATTCTAGTTTTCTTATAAGGTTTCCATATTATTTTCCATACTCTTGTTTGTGTCAAGTGTAACTTACAAACAGTGGTCTCATCATTTCTGATTTCTTAGACCCCCCCCACCTTGCTGATTCATCCTTTCCAGCCATCCCTACCATCCGTCACCACGTCTCCCTGCTCCTCCTTCCTTCCCCAAATTTTTTCTTCAAGTGAGCTGGGGCCAGTGTGTGTCTTATGTGCATTCTGGGGGGTGGGGGTGTGTGATAAAATATGTAGGAGTTCTAACCCCAGACTTGGCAACTATGTGTGTGAGTGTGTGTTTGTATGCATGTCTGACTGTGTAGAGAGCAATGCTTTTCAGGCTACTCACACTCCTTACAATTCATATACTCAACTTTGGCAAGGCTGCTGATGTCACCCACCTATAAAGGCACCTCCGGGAGTATTGTAGCCCAGTAACCTCCGTAGCGCATCCTCTAACTGCATAATGCTGTAGAATGATAAAGTAGTTAAGTAGGTGTTCTAACCACAGACTTGGCAACTGTGTGTTTGTGTGTGCGTTTGTGTGCATGTCTGTCTGACTCTGACTGAGTAGAGAACAATGTTTTTAGGGTACTCACACTCCTCACAATTCATATACTCAACTTTGCCAAGGCTGCTGATGTCACCAACCTAGAAATACACCTCTGGGAAGGTTGTAGACCAGTAATCTCCGTAGCGCATCCTGTAACTGCGTACTGCTGGAGTGTGGCAGTTCTGGATGTTTTGTGTGTGTTCCAATGTCTGTGTACGGAGCAATGCATTATAGGCTAGTCACACGCAGTACATTCCAAATGCCCTACTTTGATAATCCTGCTGATGTCATCTATTGTGAAATACACCTTTGGTGAAGGAGTTCTCTAGTAATCCCCGTGGTGCGTCCTATAACAGCTCTATGCTGTAGTGTGATATAGACCTCGGTCGGGGGTTCTATACCCACACATGTCAGTTGTGGATGTTTTGAATGTGTCTCACTGTCTGTGTAGGGAGCAATGCATTTTAGGCTACTCACTCGCAGTACACTTGAAATGCCCTACTTTGGTAATCCTACTGATGTCATGAATTGTGAAATACACCTTTGGGGAAGGAGTACTCCAGTAATGTCTGTGGCACGTACTATAACTGCGTAGTGCTGTAGTGTAATAAACTAGTTAGGTAGGGGTTCTACAACAAGACTTGACAGTGTGTGTGTGTGTGTGTGTGTGTGTGTGTGTGTGTGTGTGTGTGTGTGTGTGTGTGTGTGTGTGTAACTCGTATCCTGTGTAGAGGTGGTTGTGAGTGTGCGACACCCGTGGCCAATGTGGAGCGGGTTTTGCATATTTCTTATATGGTGGCCGTACTATATATCACAATGTCAACCGTACTGGGATAACAGATGTAAAATAGCTGGGGTGCGAAGCCATACCCATACATGTGACATCAAGTTCAGGCAATCACAGTTAGCAACCTCACTATTACCCAGATCACACTCTCTACCCTAGTCTCATGCACACACATGCCTAGGCAACAGCCAGTATGTGGGTAGCACACTGCATATTGGCCACCGATAGTGACTATGGAATGATAGCAGTGGCTACAGAGGGCATGTCACCCTGCCCATCTGTCCAGTATGCACATACATGCAAACAGTGCACCTCCCCCATGTTCCCCAGTGGACACCTGCACCACCTGTGGTGCCTTCACATGTGACCCACAATGGACATACCATGCCTGACAACATGCCCTGTATGGACAGATGCCACTGACACCAGGGAATGCTGTTAGCATGCTATCAATGTAGGTGCAGGGTAAACCTGCTGCCCATTACCAGTTCTTGCCACAGGTGGGCAAGACTGGCACATCTGTTGATAATCCGTGTTCACAACATGGGCCAAACACCCCAGGTACAGTTCCACATGTCATTGTACATGCATGTGGGAGGTGTGCACATCCTAGACACCATCCATGTCATGGAGCGATGCACAGCACTGGCCACACACAATAGTCACCCAGGTGACTGGATAGGGGATACAATACCCACCTGTGTGGGAAAATGCAGAAACTACAGCCCTGAGCCACAGTGCAGACCATTGTCATGTGGCCTGATGCCAAGGTATACCCATCACCTACCCTTGTATAGCCTGCTGGCACAGTTGACCACCACACACCTGTGCAGACATGCACCCATGCATGTCAGTACTGGCACCCAGTGTGTTTGTGTGTGTGTTGTATGGTGCATATGGCCACATCCACACCCACTACAACTCCATGGGTATACTGAAGCATGCTGTCCAATGTCTGACACCTCCTCTTAATCTTTGCCCTTACGACCTCCATATGACCCGTGTGGTGCATGTGATACCTGCACAGTGATGTGTTGTGGCAATCCCACTACTGATGAGTTGTACTCCTGGCCCTGCCAAGTGTGTCAATGTGTGTGCATCCCTGTGAGACTGTGGCTGTGTTGACGCTGGCACCTGTTCATGCAGACAGCCACGTGTACGTCACGTACCTTATATGTACCGTATCCCTGTTGCAGATGTCACTCACCATCACATATATGTTCTGAGTGCTCCACAACAGGTAACCCATGTGGCGCATCCAATAACTGCATCTAACTGTGATAGCACATAGCTGTCGGGGAGTTGATACCCTGTGCTGGTAGGTGTGTGACACAAACATGCTACAGTTTTACTCTCCCACCCCTCCCTGACAGGTATTTGCCTCTGTCTGTTTCTCCCACCCCATCTCTGGTGGATGTGGAGACCCACACCTGCTTTGCTTAGGCAGCAGCATGTGTATTTCAAGAGATGCTCATGATCAGCTGCTGGCCTTTGCACGAATTGCAGCCCTCCCCTAGCTGATTGCATATGGAACAGCTGTGGTAACATTCCCATAGCCAATTGCATGGAAACATACTCCAGTATCTAGGAACATTATGGTGGTGTTGGCCCTTTTCATTCACTGTGAGCAGGAACTAGATGTGTTGTTTGGCAAACAGCATCTCAGATGGATTGGGGCTTTACCTCTAACAACATACACTGTAGAAAGAGGGCAACAAACAGGAGGGGGATGTGCCTGACCTGACTACAGACTGTAAGTGCTGCTATACTGCATTTGGAGTAATGTTGGTTTAACAGTGTTTGTCTGGATATGGCTGTCGTACATGTTGCAATACCTGCCATGTCAGTTTCATGTTTATGAGGAATTCCTGCATCTGCAGGGCCATCTGCAGTCTGGCCAGTGTTGTGCCTTTGGTTTCATGTGTTAGCCACGGAGAATCTATCTGTGGACTGCAGAAGGTAGTGTGAGGATTGCAGTCTGTAGATGGTGAAGGCTGTGACAGTTACTGACTTCATATCCCTCATAGGATATATATTGCAACAAACCCTGTTACAACAGTAAATGTATGAGGGTATCACAGCAACATGTCAATATTGGCCCTCTGTATGTGCTTCCAGCTACACCTTTGTCAACCTTTGTACATATGTCGTGCATGAAGTGGTGCATATGTGCCCATACATCATAATTAGTGTCATCATATCTGATAACAAGTCAGTGATATATCTGACTGCTGCACATGTTATGTACAGTAGGGGTCATATTTCATGACATAACCTGGACATTCTGTAGATGATTGCACAGTACTGAGGTCTGTGTACTTATGGTGAATGTCGACAGTGTGTGTATTGTTAATATGTACTTTAGCTTGTGTAAAGACTGTGGTAGATGTCATTGTTCTAGCTCCCCTCCTATCTGATGTTACATGCTGCCCCACTGCATGGTACCGTATTGGCGTACATGTTCGTACGGCCATACACACACATGTCCCATACCACAGACAGCCATCAGACCAAACTGTGTGGCAGCTCAGTATACGTAGGGTCATTCTGTGAGTGGCACATATGAGGATGGTGTAGAACAGATAGTCCATATAATGGAATATTATGCTAGCTAGTCCATGTACTGGAATATTATGCTAGCTTACCACATGAGGCTGTGTTCACATTGGTTGGGGTTATGCACTTTCACACAGGTGTATCTTACCCTGTGCTGTGACATGCCTGTGGAGCCTGCTATATATGAAGGTACATGTGCATTCCCCCATAGGGGATGTAGGCCAGTGTTGAGCCAGTCCGCCTGTAGCCTGCACAGTGCATTGTCACATGCCTAGCAGCTTAGTGAGATGTCATGTACAGATACTTGCCAGATGTACTGCTTCCGTGCCTCCCTTAAAAGTCATGTATGTCAGACAGAGCAGTGGGATGCTGTACAAATGTATGTCAACATCTAGTGGGTAATATGTGGCCATGGCACCCCTGCACCAGCAGTCATTATGTTTCAGGCCAGACAGGAGTGTGTGGATGCATAATCCCTGGTGGCAAATGTATACTAGTCGTTATGTGTTATACCCATCTACATGGCTGTCTACATCCGTATTGGCAGGCATGTTACACATGTTGTGCACTAAGGGCTTATGTGTATACCTCTGGACTGTACAGGGTGTGTCAGAATCTCCACATGTATTGGCCAATATCTCTGCTGCAGTCCACAGGGCGATTACATGCTAGCAGCGCTACATTACAATGATTTCCTTAGGATGGCTGTCAGTAGCCAATGGCACACATGTTAGAAGCAGATGTGACCTTCCACACACACCGTGTCTATGAAGACAATCCCAGTGACAGTAGCAATAGTGTACTAATATTCCTGCTATACATACCTGACATCCCCTTGCACTACGACTTTGGGACTATAGGGGCTGGGGTAGGGCTACAGTCCATGTCCAGGACATATGGTGGAAATATATGTACACATACTTATCCATATAGCCATATATATATATATATATTATAAATTCCTACATCACGTGGGCGTGGTCCCTTTACATTTCCTGTGTGATGGACATCCTACCTGTGTGTGGGCATCAGTGTTACAGACAGCAGGTAGCACTACCTTTTACAGGAGATAAACAGGCTGAGCCAGTCACCACGGCTGATATAAATCCACTTTAATTGTAGAGACAAAAAGTAAGTGCTTTCATGATCCTCTCGACCCCTTCATCAGACTCAAATAAAATCCTTTCATACACCTACTTTTATACACTCAGTAATCAATTAAAACATTAATTAAAAACATCAATTATTCAGTTATGCATGCTAAAACTTCATATAAGGACTTCATTTAAAAAGTAGTAAAAAGTATAGCAAAAAATACATTTGTCTGATAATAACTCATTAATGCTTAAGTGTCCTAGCTTTTAGAAAGGGTTTCAGGGACACTGCCTCATTAATCCCAGGAGAGGTATGTAGTATCCATCTTTGCTCTGCAAGCTCAGTCCTGTTTTTTATGTTCCCATCCCTCATTCCTTCCTGCAGAATCTCTAGAACAATAAATGTAAAGGAATGCTGTCTGCCCTTAGTTTTTACATGCTTAAAAAGAGCATTTGTTTCCTTTTTATTAGAAATATCTCTGTAGTGCTCCTGTATGCGTTCCTTTAGCATACGATTAGTCTTTCGTACATAGTAAACATTGCATATTATGTAGAAAGCAAAATACACTATATTTTTTGTTCTGCAGTCAGCATACTGCCTAGCTTGTAATTCAAAGTGCAGATCAGGATGGATATATGTGGTACATGAATGAATATACCTGCATGCCGACCAGTTCTTGCACATATAAGTGCCTTTTCTTTCAGATAAATTATTCAGTCTATTATTCTTGTTGCCATAGCACAGTTGACGTTTAAGGGACCTCTTATTTTTAAAAGCAAAACTAGGTGCATCTTCTATAAAACCATCCAGGTATCTAATAGTTTTCAAGATGTTCCAATTTCTTTTAAATACTTCACAAAAAATACTAATGTCACTGCTAAAAGTAAGGGGGAATCTAAGTTTACCATCATTACTGCCATTCATCTGTGGTGTATTATTGGCTCCCTCAGAAAAAAAGGGTCTACCTCTGGTGTTTCTTTCTATATAGCAAGACTAAAGACCTAACTGAAACATTTTAGTTTGTTACACTAGATATAGTCTCTCTATTTACAGTCATACCCAATGCCTGGGGTGTTGAAAACATCAGAAGCCTGCTGCATTCTAAACATGTTTTTACCAATGAAAAGATCAGGTTGATATGCTCTCTACTTGAGATTATCCTAGAAAATAACCTGCTTAGTTTTGGAGACGTGATGTACCTGCAAAAGATTGGCTTGGCAATGGGCACTCCGTGTGCCAACAGCTACGCCAATCTTGTATTGGTTCAATGGGAATGGGAATCATTCCTGGAGAAAGAGGAATTTAGGAACAACTTAATTTGGTACACTCGTTTTGTTGATGACATGTTTTTTCTATGGAAAGGTACGCAAAATGAACTTATTTCATTTATTGAATATCTGCATGGCACTACCTCTTTCTTGAAATTTACCGTTAAATTTTCACAGGATGAGATAGAATTAGTTGATGTTAAACTAAAGAAATCAGATATTCTAGGGATTCAGACAAGTATTCACAGGAAACCCATGAGGAAAAATGCTTTGCTACATAAAAACAGCATGCATCCGAAATTTGTAGGTAAAAATGTAGTGAAAGGGCAAATCCTTAGGCTGATGAGACTACATAATGATGAGTCACAGCTTAAGGCAGCATTAGATAAGCGTAAAGAAGAGTTTTTAGAGAGAGGGTATCCTGGTTATATGTATGATAAATATGTAGTTGAAATGAAGAGAGAAAGAAACACCAGAGGTAGACCCTTTTTTTCTGAGGGAGCAAATAATACACCACAGATGAATGGCAGTAATGATGGTAAACTTAGATTTCCCCTTACTTTTAGCAGTGACATTAGTATTTTTTGTTAAGTATTTAAAAGAAATTGGAACATCTTGGAAACTATTTGAGACCTGGATGGTTTTCTAGAAGATACACCTAGTTTTGCTTTTAAAAATAAGAGGTCCCTTAAACGTCAACTGTGCTATGGCGAGAAGAGTAATAGACTGAACAATTTATCTGAAAGAAAAGGCACTTATATGTGCAGGAACTGTTCAGCATGCAGGTATATTCATTCATGTACCACATATATCTACCCTGATCTGCACTTTGAATTACAAGCTAGGCAGTATGCTGATTGCAGAACAAAAAATATAGTGTATTTTGCTTTCTGCATAATATGCAATGCTTACTATGTAGGAAAGACTAATTGTATGCTAAAGGATCGCATATAGGAGCACTACAGAGATATTTCTAATAAAAAGGAAACAAATGCTGTTTTTAAGCATGTAGAAACTAAAGGCAGAAAGCATTCCTTTACATTTATTGTTCTAGAGATTCTGCAGGAAGGAATGAGGGGTGGGGACATAAAAAACAGGACTGAGCTTGCAGAGCAAAGATGGATACTCAGATTGAATGCACATACCTGTCCAGGGATTAATGAGACAGTGTCCCTGAAACCCTTTCTAAAAGCTAGGACACTTAAGCATTAATGAGTTATTATCAGACAAATGTTTTTTTTGCTATACTTTTTGCTACTTTTTAAATGAAGTCCTTTTATGAAGTTTTAGCATGCATAATTGAATAATTGATGTTTTTAATTAATGTTTTAATTGATTATTGAGTATATAAAAGTAGGTGTATGAAAGGATTTTATTTGAGTTTGATGAAGCGGTCGAAAGGATCGTGAAAGCGCTTGCTTTTTGTCTCTACAATTAAAGTGGATTTATATCGCCGTGGTGACTGGCTCAGCCTGTTTTTCTTTATATCCGATTGTTTTGTGTGAGCCAGTTCTTTATCAGGTAGTTGGTGCTATTTTATTTGCTATTACCTCTTACAGGAGAGCCTGCACACTCAGGGAAGCTATACATCTGTAGGAGGTTCAGGAACTACAGACAGAGTGTGAGTAGAGTTGTGTTATGGTTTGTATAGCACTGGTGTGTGTGTGTACAAACAAATATACCTTGGAATGCAGTCTGTCTGCATAGCTCTCAACTGTGGGCCTATCCTCTTGGTGGCCAGAGGTGTGCCTATCATGTGTTGTCTGTCCACCATGCAGGTCCTGTGTCAGTTATGTCACTGAGAGTGTGTGTGTTGAGTGCTATCAGTATATGGCTACATCCATTTCTGTTTCTGACCTCAATACCCTGACTAAGGGTTTGTTGCAGACTATCCTGTAACACCAGCAACCTGCTTAGTGTATGGCAACAGTTCTCCACATGTTTGCCTGTGTCCCAGCCTCTGTTCCCCACCTACATATAAGGCTTTGCACATATGACATGCTGTAGGTAGTTGTTCCGTAGTGGGCTGTGAGTACATCACACTGCCATCGCTGCCAGCAGTCCACTTCTGTTGTATCCCCTACACATACGGTGGGGCTGAGGCCATATATGTGTGGGCATCACCTACACAATACATGTGTGCTCCTGTGCACTCCAGAGACCAGTGTATATAACGGTGGTATACATCCCTGTATTAATGAGTCAGGGGGGAGCACCATAAATGACCTAGGCTGTTAAAATATGTGGGGGTATCAGGGGTGAGCTGTCTTAAGGTATCTGCATGTACAGTACTGTATACTTCACCTATATTTACATTACTTACATATCCTGGGTTAATGCAAGCCTACCGCCTCCTGCCATACAGACTGTTCTGTTTGTCAGTGTACATGTGATGGTGTCAGTTATGCCTTATTATTTAACAGTTACAACCCATTTGGTCACATGATGTCTTTACCACCTACTTATGTTGTACAGAATGTAGATAGAGGCTGCTGAACTATACACCTGCATTACATACTGTCGATCATTTGGTATCCTGTGGCACAGTCTGTCCTCACTATTGTACAAATCGAAGGGCTTAGCCTGGACAGCAACAATTGTGAACCTTTCCAGACTACTGTAGTAGTATAACTGTTTCACTGTTGCATTCCTCTGTGTATATGGATGTCAATGTCTGAACAGCTATATGACATGGCATATAGAACTGTTAATAGTACACAATGAAAGGTATTAAATTTCTGCAGACCTGTGTGTGGTGTTTTCCCTATAACCTCTCTGTGGGTATATGTTGCAGGCAACGAATGTCATTTGTATGGGTGGCCTATACAGTGTCCAGTTATTCAAGTGTTAACTGTAGGCATAGTGGCTGTTCCATATTGTGTGCACCTTCTACATATGTATCGTACTGTACATATATCTGCATGTATATATATGTATATATACTTAACCATATATGTGTGTGTTGGTGTATATATATATATATATATATATATATATATATATATATATATATATATATGGATCCACTTTGAATCATCGAATGTTCAGAACATCGACGTTCTGATCATCGAGACCAGAACATCGATGTTCAGAACATTGAAGGTTCAAAATGAACCACACAAAAACAAAAAAACTTACAAAAACTATTTTATGCAGGGGGGCGAAGTCCCCCCTGCATCCCCCATGAGGGGGGCTGTGCCCCCCCACACACACACATACACACTTTAATATTCCAACTCCGAGATTGCACTACAGTGGGGTAAGGGAAATCTCCCGTTTACCGCTATATGTGGTAGCGCTAAACAGAGATTTCCCGTACCCTACCTGCAGTGCCAACACTCAGATGGCACACACACACACACACACACACACACACACAACATGCAGGGCACCTTGCTGCCCTGCATACACACCCAATATTCTACAGTTTCACTTATCTGGAACTTCCACTTTAAACCTTCGATGTTCTGAACATTGATGTTCTGGTCTCGATGATCAGAACGTCGATGTTCTGAACATTCGATGATTCAAAGTGGAACTATATATATATATATATATATATATATATATATATATATATAGATGATAGATAAATATATATATATATATATATATATATATATATATATATATTTATATATTGATATATATATATATATATATATATATATATATATATATATATATATATATATATATATATATATATTTATATATTGATATATATATATGTATATACAAATATATACACACACTCACACACACACACACACACACACACACACACACACACACACACACACACACACACACACACACATATATATATATATATATATATATATACATACACGTACATATGTATATATGTATCTGCCTATCTGTGTATCCATTTGCTGGGGATGTTGATGACTTCCACAGTTTACATTTCCTATGGGAGGCAGACTGTACCTCATGATATGTCACCAATACCAGCCTGACATCATACAGTTGGCATGTAGTATTGTTAACATCTTGTGCCCATGTCGTGTTAGGTTCTGGTTATGGGTTCTGCAACACTTGGTAGTGTATCGCAGGGCGGACGTGTATGGCTATGGAGGGAGGCCTATTTGTACAAGATGTATAGTGTGTGGGACCTCCCAACCCCATTAACAGTACATGTGGACATATGTGTGTTTGTTACTCTGCCATTGCTATCTACAGATGTATGGCCATATATACCGATATAGAAATATATATCTGCTTACATATAAATAACTATGTCCATATAAACCTACATAGATGTATATCTGCGTACACATATGTAACTTGCTGTGTCTATGTAGACATATAGGTGTAGACACATATATGTGTCGATGTAGGCATTTGCATTTACATATGTTCATATATATTTATATAAATGCATAGAGTTTAGAAATTATATATATCTACATATATAGATACATTGTATCTGTTTACATATTAATATATTTCGACACAAACATCTAGATGATGGAATACATTCTCTTTACTGTTGCATTACTGGACTGGATGATATGTTGGTGAAAACATCAGGATTATGCATATCTGCCATGGCTTAGTGGTAAATCACTTTGTGTGTGGTTTGTAGGGTCTTTGGTTTGAGCCTTGCGGGAGCTGTTTGTTTTGTTGCTAGACAGAACACGGCCCATTGGATACAGACAGATTAAGGCAATTTTTAGCAGTTGTAAGGGGGTCTGCATGGCGGTAAGCACTGCCTATACAGGTTAAGCAATATAGAGGCTAACTGACTGTAGGTTACTCTCACTGTAAGTTGGCAGTGCTTAGCTCTGCGCAAACCCGCTTACAACTACTTTAAAGTGCCTTAATCACTCTGTATCCAATGGGCCGTGTTCTGCCTAGCAACAAAATGAACAGCTCCTGCAAGGCTCGAAACCAGGAACCCTGCACACCATACACAAAGTGATTTAGCACTAAGCCATGGCAGATATGCATAATCATGATGTTTTCACAAACATATCATCCAGCCCAGGTATTCAACACTACAGGGAATGTATTCCAGCATGTAGATGTATGTGTGTGTGTGTGTGTGTGTGTGTATATATATTTATATTTAAATGGATATAACATATCTATATATGTAGATATAGAAATATATACATATATATATATGCCCATATATACATAGATACGCCATACATCTATAGATATATATGTATGCATCAATATGTCCACATATATACAGCAATAAATATATATATATATATATATATATATATATATAAGAATATATATGGTTCACCTTTCAAAGGGAGAAAATCTTTCCTCCAAAAGCTGGAAGGTCAAAAGTAAGTTTTCAACATTGCAAAATCTTGGAATAAATGCATCAAATGTGCAATGAGCAAATGTCACAATGCATTCACTCATTGCAGATTTGGCATTTTGGGTGCGGATTGCACTATAGTGGGGACTGGGAAATGTTCCTTTCCCCGCTGTAGTGCGATCTCTGAGTTAGAATATTAAAGTAGGTGGGTGTGGGGAGTGCAGGGGGGCTTGCCCCCCTGCATTACGATATGTATTCCAACATGTAGTTCAAAAATCAACAAATCTTCTTTTTGATTTGCTGAGTTTTGAATTTCAGTGCTATTTGAAATGATGGATTCGTCCTTTTGGTTCGCAGAAAGGGCCATTCGGAGAAATAATTTTCTCCCTTTCAAAGGTAAACCCATATATAGCTATATAGGTATATATGGACATACATCTGTAGATGAAATTGGGAACATAACCAAAACATATATGTCCACATGCACCATTAATGGGTTTGAGAGACCCAAACAACATACATCTGGCACTGATAGGTATCCCCCCCCTACAGCCACACACGTCTGGCCTACAATACACTACCAACCTTAGCAGATCCCATAACCAGGACCTTACACAACAAGGGCAGTGCATGTTAACAGTACTCTATCCCACCTGTATGATTTCAGGCTGGCATTAGTAACATATCATGCAGTACAGTCAAGTGATGTGTCATGCTTGGGGGAACCCCCTGGGCAGGCTCAGTAAGTAGCTGGGATCCCTCATATGATCCAACAGGCCTACACCTGACAATGGATTCACCAGTGTTACCAAGAACAACCACAAATCCACCATGTCAGCTGGAAACTACCACCCAGTAGCCTGATGAGCCTGGTCTGCAGGGACATGGAACATATCAACAATGAACCCATGGCCAATGTCACTGGTAATCTTAAAACCCTGGACTCCACCAATGTTGGACATGTCAAAGGCAGAGAATACAACCTGAACCTAGTATACATCCTTGACGCAATCATGACAGGTGTAGATGAGGGTTAGGAAGTGCACACAGCCTATGTAGATCATAGCAGGCTTTTGCACACCATCCCACATGTAGGAATGTGTGTAGATATTAAGGGATCTACCTCCATTCTCAGAATGTTTCCCCAGGACATGTTTGCAAATGCCAACATTCTACAGGTGCTATCCCGTGGACATACAGTCTTTCACAAGTTGTAGATGTGTTAATGCCCTCCTCTACACTGTAGAGGTGTGCAGTAATACTGGGGTTGCTATAACTCACGAGGTGTGGCTGTTGTGGACACATCCACCATCATTTCAGTTACTGTTGCGTCTATCCCCCCACATAGCGGTCTGTAATACTGTACAGTGTATGTTATCAGGTTGGTTAGTTGTTGTTTACACCATTCACAGCAGTAGAATGTCTCACATCCTCCTAAGGGTAGGGCTATGCCACCGGCATTGGCACACCCATGTTACTGAGGTGAGGATTGCAGTAGAGTGGGGAAATGGACATACACCCTGCTGTTAGCATGTTCATTGTCATTCAAATAGCAGACTGCATATATACCAATGTGTGGTTGTGCCTATCCTGTCTTGGTGGGATTACATGGGCAACAGATGTGTTACCTGCATGGGGACATACCCCCATGTGTACAGTCTTGTATCTGTACTGCATCCAAACCAAAGGCTCTGTGTGTTCTACCCAGCCATGTCATGTCTACGACCCACTGCACTTACTGGTGTCCACTGTAGAAGGTCTGCTGACTTCTCTACACCCATCAGCCATGTGGCACATGGACAACCACAACACAATCACACTAGATAATGGTGAAAACAATACAATGTTGTTAATTACAGCTATAATGCATCATGGCTGCACAGCTACACCTTCCAGAATGTTAGCATTTCACTTTACTGCTGACAACATGCTACACAGCATTCTATTGCTACACTGTTGTACAGTCACCCTGTGCATCTGCACCATGTTAGCCTGTCCCTGCATTGATGTTACGGATGACAGGATGTGGCACAGGTATCATCATATGCACAGGGTGTGTTGTTGGTTTGCCAGAGGCCTAGGCTGAGCCATACAATTGACAACTTGTGTTTGTGTGTGTGAAAGGGCTGAGTATGTTATGGGCCAATGGTGATGTCATGTGTGCAGGTATGTGGTTGCCCTAGGTTTGTTGTTTGTGTGTCTGCATGCACACAGTTCCACCATGTGGCTGCCCTATATGAGGATTTGTGAGACAGCTGCAGACTGTACCTGGCAGAGTTTGCAGTTCACTGTCTCCGGCCACAGGCACGGGACCTGTGCCTGGCAGGGGTGCCACAGGCAGTTTCAGGTAAAATGCCAGATAGGGTACTGTCCCCCGAGGTTGATAAATGTCCACTGGATCCAGGTCCCTCCTGGGACTGGCCAGGGCCAGGTGCATGTGGTCTGCTATGATGGTCTATGGACAGCCCCCCCCCCACAGTGCTGGGGCTGGTACTGCCACTACGGGAGGGGCTGTTACTGGTGGGATGTCCATGGCAACCTCCAGCTGCTGATGTTGCTGGCATTCGTCTACGTGGCTGTCGCAACCGTCCTGCCCTTTTCTGACACATGGACATGACATTGTTGATGAGATCCAATGTCTCATCCCACCGTCTATCCATGACCTTGGTGTAATTACGAATGGCACCTGCTAGGTCATGCATGCTGTCATTTACAGAGATGTGATGAGCCCTCTGCGCCTTTAGACCCTGTCTGGTGTACCGTTCCATTTTTGCCTGTGCCTCCATGACAGCCTGGAACATGCGTGTGGTAGATATAGATATGGCACATCTGCCAGGGGCATGATAACTTGCAGTGCTCCGACGAGCACCCCTGAACATTTGCCTATGTGGTACCCCACCGGACATCCGGCTATGGCTGCTGTGTCCTGACACACATGCTATAGATACCAGACTGTCCTGGCCAATGCCAACCTTAGACTGTCCTTCAGCTAAGGCCAACAGTGTTGAGGTATGTAGAGGGAGTGTGACTGTGTGCGTGGATGGGGTGGATACTTGTGGGATGTCAGTTGGTGGCCCAGCGGCAGCCCCTGACGACCCTGCCTGTGCCTCAACACACCTATTCTTATGGTCACTGTCTGTATCAGTGACATCAGATTCCCTGCGGGAGGGACCCAGCCCCACCTCGCCACCTGTGAGGGGAAAACAGGGAACAGACTGTAAGACCTGTACATCACCGCTAAACAGTATATATATATATATATATATATATACACACACACACACTTACACACTTGTGTGCAGACATGGCCACACACACAGACATACACACATGCAGTCGACATACCTGACAACCCAACAACCCATACACTCCTCCAGACAGCACCTACAGACAACTCCAGCACCCCCATAACACACACAATAGCAGGTGATGGTGCAGTACATTATCACACACAGACCTGTAATTACACACATGTCAGCATGTAGGACATGTGGTGCTCAACAGCATGCAGTGCAACTGTAGTCAATCCCCGTTACCAACATTATACATGGCTGTGATGCATGGCTTCTGTTAGTAGGTGATGGCCCTCCCCCTGGAACACACTGTACCCATGTCCACAGCATTGCTGTGCATCTGTTCAGCACTCTGGCATGCATTCTGCACCATACCTCACCGATGTACACACCATTGCAGGATGTGTATCTCTGTGTCGGTTATGTTTCCTCTGCTGCTCACAGCCTCTGTGTGTTTCTGGATTATATGTGGACACGTGTTTTGTGAATGCCTTATGTGTATTCACAGATGTCATAATCAGTGGTGCATGTATGAGTGATAGAATACCGTTAGACTGACCACAGACACAATGTACAGTACCTATGTTGAGTGTACAGGCCATTATTGACAAGGCACTCTCTTCCATGACATGCCATGGAACAACACTACTTCATATGGCAACACTACACATACCTGATATGTGACATATGACCTAGGCAGTCAGTTGCATTACGAGCCATATGTGTCAGTTGTGCAGATGCTGATTGGGATGCATACCATTTGTGGGTGCATATGTGTGCACACACATATGATGGTGTGTAGCAATAACTGCTATATGTACTACTGTGGTCACAATATCTGGCAGGGGTATAGTAGCAATGGCCATCATCATGAGCCAGTAGTTGGTCAGTCAGGTCTGCAAATGTTCCCCAAACCTGCATGTTTGCATGCTAAACATGCACAGCCCTTGGAGGTCATATAGTACCATCACTAGTGCCGTGGAGTCAGGGCTAAGTCTGCCACACTTCATGACCTTCACTGTGTGCAAATACAGCCATTCTCAGTGGGTTTGTCTCTCCCCTCCAGTTCACTGTCGTGTTTCAGGATGACACATCCTCACCTTCTTGTGCTACATTGCAAATGCTCGACATCTGTGGTCTATACATGTGTGTCATATTGCAGTATCCCAAACTAGGAACACCTTGTGTACTGGCATATTCCCTGCCAATGCAGGGCAAACATGCAGGTGTACAGTGGCACCAGCATTGTACAGATGGGGATGTCATCCCTGGGTTGGGGTGAGATGTGGATTGTGCAGCACATATATCATAACTGCAACTTCCTGGACTTCCCCAACATGGTGCTGGTACATCAGAACACATTGCCACACATGGCTTTGGCAATGTCCCACCATTATGCAGGTCATATCTGTATTGAGCCCTGGCTGATGTTGCCTGTGGTACATATAGGTTCATAGGTGAGTACGAGTCTATTGGTCCTGGAGCCTGCCTACATAAGCCTAGCTACAAGGGTTCCCAGGCATGCACCACCAAATAATGTTATTCCCCTGTGCCCCTGTCAGGCTGTGGCACAGATGTACTACTCAGGGTGAATTCCCCATTTCCCATCCAGTTGTCAGTTGTTTTTGTAAAGAGGGCCAATGAGTAACATTGCCTGACATGAATGGGGAGTTTGTTTCAGAGTGTGGGAATTCCCCAGGACAGGGCCCTATCCCTCCAGTATGTTCTGTGTAATGTGTTGATGAGGTTTAGGAACCTGGAGCATGTGTTTGCAGAGGGATTGGAATTTCCTTATGTGTAGCATGTTCAACTGCTCTCTGTATGACATAACTTCGTATGTTAGGCAGATGTCAGCTGTGCCTGGGCAACGTGCACCGGAGTATAGCCACAGATGTCTGAGATGGTCTGTGTATTGCATGTGTTTGACACTGGTAATCCCATTAATGAGGTGTGTGCTCTGTCAGTGAACATGTACAGCATGCATTATGGGTAGGTGTGTTAGATGTGTACATGGCCTACACCTTAGCTATGACATGCACAATGTATTGCCAAACATGACCTTAAACCATACTCACTAGCATCCGGCCGCTGCCTTGCTGGTATCCCAGAGGTACCTATATTGGGATGAGATAGAGTTGATGTCAGTGGCCACAGCTGTGGCATTGCTACAGGGTGGGTGCAATATTACAGTAAAACAACAGCTGAAGTCCACAGTCCTACAGATTATGCACAACTGATTATCAGTACTACACAGCAACAGACTGCCACTATGTTTCCACATATGCATGTGGTATGTTTGCTATGTGATTGCTACACATCTGCCATTCTGTGTTATTGGGGATATGTATGCAAGCTGTTGGACATGTTCTGGGATTGTGTGGAATACTACAACTCACATATGTTCCATGACAGTGACACAGCAGTATGTGTAGGGGATATTTGCCAGCAGGAACACCTTTCCCACCTAATGTGGACATATTACCAGGCCACATCACATCTGCGACCCAGCATGGAACCTCATTATCTACCGTTCCGGCACTACCTTCATGTGGAACCACCTCATGGGACGGTGCCCCCCCCCAATGAGCACACACAGATATATGTCTGTCACCCACAGTTAGGTTCAGAGTCTGGTGCATAGGGAGCTCCACAGAGACATGAGGTATGTGCTGCGTCACCTGGGGCATGCAGTACACATAGACAAGGTTAGACATGCATGCTCCTCCTGCTCAGCCCACAGCCTCGGCACCTTTATGACCATGTAGATGCTGTTGTGACTGTCCATGGGTGGGCAGCATGTTCCCTTTGTTGCCATATGGGGGCTCAGTAGCCTCCACATTCCAAATGGAACTACCCATCCATAGTGTTTACCCACCACGTGTCATATACCAGCCCTGTATGCTGTCTTCTTTGTCACCCAACCAAACCTACATACCAGTATGTGCCTACTACCCTTCACCAACATAGATATCCTACCTTCTCAAACAATTGCGATATTTTCCCAACATAGGTTACACACCACACTCCACAGTCCATTTTGCAGCCATGTACTGGTGTGTAGATATGTTGTGTATTGATGTGTGATGTTGTCTCACACATGTCATGGCAGGGGACTTGTATTGATATATATATATATATATATATATATATATATATATATATATATATATATATATATATATATATATCTACATATGTAGACACACACACACACATATATATATATATATTTATTTATTTATTTATTTATTTATATATATATATATATATATATATATATATATATATATATATATATATACATACACATATGTACATATATGTATAGATATAATTTTGTGTTGTTTATATACCTATATATATTTATAACTGTCTGATGTTCTGTAGACATACACAGCTGTGAATATATATCACACATATATTTATCTGTATGTGGGGTGCATACAAACATCTGTCCCACACTCTTGTAACTCTTTTGTTCACAGCTGAACTGTTCTGTGTTGCTGCAACACAGACAGGTGTCACGTGTGAACACAGAATAACTTTAGGGGGTATATATGGTGGCAGATTTTAGATAAGCATATTATACAGCTATGGCTGCTGGGCATGTTATGCTACACATTAACATGACTGTCCTGCAGGTGTTGTGCTCTCATACCCATGTGTCTATCATGACAGTATTAATGCCACCACCAGCCGTTGGCCACTGTAATGTACAGAACACATATATCATGGGTCACAACTTTGTCATTCACTGCTGATCTGCACAGTTGACAGGTATGTCCCACTGTCCACAGGGACAGACATTATTGTCCAGAGCAGTTGTTGAGCAGAACATCATTACAGGAAGAACTACTGATGGCACATATAAATCATTTCACATTATAAATCCTATTATCCCATACCAAATACTACATGCAAGTAAATACATATATGTTTCACATACCTTTTATGTTTTTTTTTCTGCTGTAACAAATCCCTGAGCTTTATTTGTTTTTGATTTGTTGTGGTGTGTTTTTTCTAATTTTCTTTTTCTCTCTCTCTCTCTCTCTTTCTCTCTCTCTCTCTCTCTCTCAGTCTGTCCAGTAGAGTGATTGAGCTGGTTTGAATAGATTGCAGCATGTTTTCGTAGGTATTGCACATGATCAGGTGATGGGCTCTGCATCAGTCAGTGTCCACCAGTTGCTAATTGCATGCAGCCTGCTGTGTACTACTTCAGATAACCACTGTCATGGCAACCCAGTACTATAAATTGCTGACTTCTGTGGGTGTTGTCCCTTCACCTTTTCAGTATGGAGGGCATCCTTCCTGTGTGTGGACATCAGTGTTACAGACAGCTGGTATCAATACCTCTTACAGCAGAACCTGCAGACACAGGCCAAATACACATTTGGGTAAGGTTCCAGACCTACAGACAGCATGAATAGTGTTGTTGCGTGCATTGTATCTTGTTGATCTTACAGGGTTTCTGTGTACATAGTACTTTAGCATGGAATGTAGTCTGTCTGCATAGCTCTCAACTGTGGGCCTATCCATATGATAGCCAGAAGACTGGCTGTTAGATTTTGTCTGTGCACCACACAGGCCATGTCCCAGATATATCAGTGGCATTCTATCTGTTGAGTGCTATCAGTACATGGGTACATCCATTTGTATTTTGATGTCATATTCCTGTATAAGGGTATGTTGCAACAAATCCTGTAACAGCAGCAATTTCCAGGGTGTGTAACAGCAATAATGCAAATATGGCCCTGTGTTCTTGCCTCTTTCCTCCACATATATGCCAGTCTTTGTCTTGCTGTGATACAGTAAGGGGTTGGTAGGTAATGGCCTATCATTATTTACTGCTAGCATTACTGCTATCATCCCAGTCATGTCATGGACTCCCACACCAACTGTTGGGCAAGGTCCATGTGTATGGGGGCAACAGCTGGACAACACATATGTGCCCTTGTACATTCCAGATGTCAGTGTGTGGTACACAGTGTACCTTGCCCTTGTACAGCGTTTTATGGGGGGAGGGGTGTTCAATGCCATTAACCTAGGCTGTGACACCTTTTCAGGGATATACATGTTAAGACACATTGAGGTGTATGGGTGTACACTTTCATACATTCCTCAATGGCAACAGTGGTGGGCTACAGCTTACATTGTTACACAAAGTTCAGTCAGTCAGTGTGATAGTGAGATGTTAGGTTAAGCAATGTTATGTAGGAGATACTGTGACATTACCACAACTGCTACATTTCCCCGTAGGGCTTGACTACAGGGTGTAATTGGAGACTGCTGAACTACATCTGTAATTGTTGATTGTTATTTATCTGGAAGGCAAATCCTGTGTCTACTGTTGTACTAATTGAAGGCCTTGGCCTGGACAGCATAGTATGTTATATATCCACATTGCTTGCTTCCGCTGTTTTGTGTGGGCCTTGCATTCAGCACTGATTACATATTTCAAACTTTATGTGGTGTAAGTACTGGCATACATTATTGTATAGTACACAAAGGTTTTCTGTGTATGCATACCTGTGTGTCATGTCTTGTCCTTTGAATTGTGAGTGGGTATATGTTTAATGTAAGTATTCTCATTTGTTGGAATGGTTGCCACACTGCACATTTCACAGGTGCCAGTTACAGGGCTTGTGGCTGAGAGATATACTTTGCACCCAGTACTTCCACACTACTTCTACATACGTACGGCTACTAATACCTTTTGTCTGTGTATATGTGTATGTACCTGTATATATATATATATATATATATATATATATATATATATATATATATATATATATATATGTATATCTACAGAATTATATATGTAAAACCCCTATATATATATATATATATATATATATATATATATATATATATATACATATACATATACATACACATGACCATACTTATCTATATACAGTTGATGTTATTTCACTATTTGTGGGTCATACACACACACACATGTATATATATATATATATATATATATATATATATATATATATATATACATATATACATACATACACACACACACACATATATAGCTGTCTATCTGTCTACAGTTACAGATATATATCTGTCCATATGTCCATGCATGTTCGGCTCATATTTTTGCCTGTACCTCATTCTCTTGGCAGTTGACATGGATGATTGCAGCATTGAAGTCAGTAACTAGTGCCGACACTTTTGTGTTTCAAACTTTGTCACCTTCTACATGTGTTCTGATACATATAACTGTGTAACTAGCAACATTTTAAGTGTATTAGAGCAGTATTTGACATATATCCCTATTTGGGCCCACATTTTGGCACACTTTGTCCAGACTTCTTGCATTAACAGGTTGTGTGGTATGATATTACTAGATTTCCTGTACTGTTGACTGATTTTGTGGGATGATATGTTTGTGAAAACATTAGGGTTATGTATATCTGCCATGGTTTAGGTGTAAATCACTCTGTGTATGGTGTTCAGGGTCCTGGGTTCGAGCCTTGCAGAGGCTGTTTATTTTGTTGCTGGGCAGAACAAGGGCCATTGGATACAGAGTGATTAAGGCACTTTTAAGCAGTTGTAAGTGGGTTTGCGCGGAGCTAAGCAATGTTAACTGCCGGTTACAGTTTTTTACACTCAGCTTCTAGATTGCTTAACCTGTGTAGGCATTGCTTACACCTGCGCAAACAGGCTTAAATCTGCTTACTGCTGCTTGAAAGTACTTACTCCCGCTTACCCCTGCGCTAATTTCTTTAAAAGAAAGGGAAAAGGGGTGATAGGAAAGTGGTGAAAAGGGGGCACAAAGAGGGAAAGACAGTAGGGAAAATAGCTAGGCATGTGCAGGAAGGGTGTAGGGAAGTTCCATAGCTGCCCATTTCTTCTACAACAACAGCTGTGCATATACACTGAATTTGGAGGTAGATGTGGACCCTCAAACCCCTGGGAGAGGGGTGAGGACAGCATAAATTCATTGTGATGCCAATTAGACCAGATTACATGTGTCCAGTGGACACGTGCGAAATGGACAGCTATGTACGGGGCAAGAATTTTTTGTGGGAACATATAGCCTTTTTTTTTCAGGTCAGAGTGGGATGTTGGGGAGGGGTAGTAGGTATATTTGGGGAGGTAGGTTGGGTAGTTTAACAGACAAGACAAACAAGACGCATATAGGGGCAGTATATGACACATGTAGGAGGTAAACATCTTGGACGGGGAGGGGTGTTTGGAAGCCGCAAGCCTATGAGCCCCCAAATGGAAACAGTGGGACTGAGGTCCCCACCCATGGGCAGTCACCACTGCACCTTCATGACTTCAAAGGTGGCAGTACTGGGGGCTGTGTAGGAGGGGCAGGCTCACCCTCTAATTGCACCACTTGGCCCTCAAGCTGGCATAGCCAATCTCGAAACTCCATATCAAGCTCCCTACGCACCATGGCCCGGACATGACGATGGGTGACAGGTTCCTCTCCACGCATGCTCCCGGGGGGGGGGGGGCGAGCCCCATCCCCTGCAGCGGTTTCACCCAAAGGTGGTGCAGGGCCAACGGAGGAGGAGGAGGTCCCAGGCTGGGCCCCAGACTTACTGGTGCCCGGTGCCATGGCCAGCTGAGGTGGGACAGGTGGGTCCACTGGGACCGGCCTTCCTATACGAGCTATGTTGTAGCAGGTTTATGACAGATATGGGTTAGTAATAGTCAACAGCATTCAGGATTAGTTCTAACAGCATGCATAGGTATTCCCATTAACCCAAAACTCCAGATTTAAAACAGTTGCAGAGCAAGCAGAACACATGAATATATGGAACAACAGTGGCAATTACAACAGCATGCAGGTGTCATTGATGGCAACAGGCCACCAATATGGGTGTATGTTAACATGGCACATGCATAGAAATAAATTGGAATATTTTTAAACCATTAGGACATATGTCCCAACAAAAGTTTAGAGTGTACACATACCGATTGAGGTGTGTCATTGGGTTATTTTTGCACATGTGGTAGGGGTGAGAGAGAGAGTTCAATTAGCAACTAATATATCCTTGTAGTTTTCACAACATTCTTAGTAATTCCAGTGATCTGTCCTTTACATGTATTATTACACTACCCAATGGCCTTATATTGTACACTGGTATGTTTATAGATTATTATATACATGACCTGTGTCTTACATACAGGCGTGACAAGATGCAGGTGTTAATGCGACATATGTTGAGAATTGCTGTCATACACTTTGGGTGAGGTGCTAGAATGACAGGTTTGTTTTCATATACATTCTCTGACATTATACACGTTTGACTATCAGTTATATGTCATTAACATCTGCCTACATTTCTTGGATCATCACACTGATGTTTCAGGGGAACAGGGTACCAGGCTGGTGATGTGGGCCATTTATCTGGACATGCTGGACAGATTGGAACAGTTGTGGGGTATGAATATGCATATAACTTTCTATCTGAACATTCTAGCAAATTCTGTACAGTTGGGTGTAAGTATGCATACAGCTTTCTGTCAGAACATTGTAACAACATCTGTACAGTTGTGGAGTATGATTATGCATACAGCTTACTAGCACTCCTGGGATTCAAACCCCTGCTGTGTGTTACAAAAAAATTATAGTTAACATCACAGTACACTGTGCTATCAGGGAATTGATGTGAAGCTTTCTACTGTTTTCTATCCAAGTCTCCCTCACTTGTACAATATGACTGACCTCTTGGCACTTCCAACATTGTTATACAGAACCTCATATACATTTTATCTGCATACCACAGTGTGGGTAACACTGCTTAATACAACAGTACTATTTATAGTATGCAACAGTTCAACAACATATGAAAGAGTAAACAGATGCACTCCAGGGTTTATACCTTTATTCACAGAATATTACACATTTATTTCTACTGGTATGACAATTTCTAAGGCTTTTATATTTATTTGTTATGACAGTACATGTAGAATAATTACTAACCTGCCTCGCGACACAGCCTTTGCAACTTAGCATCATGGGCTTGCTGGTTCGCAGCCCGCTCATCTGCAGCTGTCTTAGAAATACAGTGATATTTAGCCATACCTATCCATAGTATACATAAGCTAGGCAATTATTAACTACTTAATAGAATGAGTACTTACTCAGTACTGGGGCATTAGGCATATGCTGAGACTCCTGGATCCACTGTTCCAGTACATCCCCCCTCCGCAGCTTCAGGTCAGCATGGTGGTGCCTGACCTGCTCACCAGTCTGGGGGATACCTGTGGCACTGGTGGGGTCACGGATGAGACTGTCCTAGGCTTCCATTTTATACTGCAAGCCCTGGTACTGGCCCTCTAGTAGTCCCTGCTCATGGTGTTTTACCAGGAGCCATACCATGATTTTTGACTTCTGGATGCAACAGCGCTGCACTCTAAATCGAGTGCCTTCACCCACACCAACAATTCTGCCTGCAGTAGGAAGCTACAACAAGTTATGAGAAATATTCCCGATTGTGGAGTTTAAATACGGCCAATTTCCCGCACTTTTCCAATTCTTGGCCAGTTTTGAAATGGCTGAGCTATGGGCACACCTGCTTACCTAAGGTTCACAAAGAAAATGTAATAATCCGATGGAAAGACAACACTACTGCTTTATTCGACCGTACACAACATTAAACGCTTTCATCCACAAAAATTGGACTTCATCATCAAAATGCCATGATTTAAAATCAGTTACAATTTAAATACTTTTTGGCGCCAATCCTGCCTTCAATTTGATCTGTCTTAAAGCAAAATAACACATAAACAAGTACACGAAATGTAAAAATACAAATAATATTTGCAATAAGTAAGAACCACAAACATCAAAATATCATCCTGCCTAATCTAAAAAATATCTATAACAAAACACTATGAGATCCACACGGAGTTAATGCCCTCGCTGTTACAAACCAGTGGAATATCCAAATTGAAGAATAATAACAAACAGCGTGAGCAAAACAATGAAGGAGTACAAAAATACCATCAACAGCTATTCAGCTAAAAAATGATGAACAAAACAGTTTGTTGTATTAAATCCTTTGTATGAAACGTGATGAAATAATCCACATAAGTAAAAAATCCACATAGATAAAAAAATAAGTAGAAGTTTTATTGGTGCACCTCAGGTTAGCGCTTTCGGCATAAGCTTCATCAGACCTGAGTTATAAAATCATGTAAACTGTTTAAATACTTTGCAAGGTGGGAAAATACACTTAATTACATTAATTTAAACTTAATTGGCTAGTCAGACCATAGCCACTAAAATCCCATACTATACTATTTCCTACATGAAATTAAACTAATGATTTATGCAGCTATACTTGAGGAGCTTTTCTATATTTCATTTTACATAAAAAACATTATACAAAAATAATGTAATTACATAATTGATACATTTTTACTTTACTTAAAAACAAATTACTTATCATAAACACAATAACTTAAAAACATTACATAAAACATGCGTACTTCTTTAATGCATAATAGTATGCTATATATTTGTGATATAATAAAAAACCTTTTATATTTTGATTTATTTATATATATAATATAATATCAACATATTATATACCTACATATACAGGGAAACATATTCTCTATATGCATATGTCTAAATAATCCATTGGCATATAAATCTCAATTTCTTAATCTTTAATTTTTAATTTTCTCATTTTTAAAAAAGGTTTTATTGGTACTTTACCATTTAGACCAGGGGCTCTATCAGCTCTTAATTTTATGATCCACGTTGTTTCTCTGGATTCAGTGAATGTGCTTATATCTCCCCCTCTAACATTAGCATATATTCTTTCCAAAATCCTAAATCTAAAAGAATGTTCAGGTCCGCTATCTATAACATGCTTAGCCAAGGCATTAATAACTGTGCCCTTTCTGATGTGATATACGTGCTCCCGCATCCTATCCCTAAGGCTTCTATTGGTTTTACCAATATAGAATGCAGGGCACGTTATACACTGGGCCAAATAAACTACATTCTGAGACATACAATTCCCTGTGGTGAACGCTTTAAAACTTCCCAAACCTGTGGGATGGATGAATACTTCTTCTGTATCTATGAATGAACAGAAATTACATGAATTACATGGTGATGTTATATTTGGACCTTCAGGTTTCTCAAACTCATTTTCAGACCTATTACATAATAACCTCTTAAGGTTCTTCTTATTTTTATATATGAACCTCGGATTATCTCCTACCAGTGGCTTGATTTTAGGATCTGCCAATAAGATATGCCAGTGTGTTCTAATAATATCTTTGATGTTCCCTACATCAGATGTATAAAAAATAGGATAGCCAATTACATTTCTGTTATCTACAGTGTCTTGTACTTCTAAGGGCTCTGGTACATAATTTGAAAAATAAGGGGCGGCTGCTCCACTTTTTAGTTGGTAAGAATCTATCATACTACCATCCAAATCTAAATCCTTATAACCACGTTCTTTTAGCCTCTGTCTAAGGTCGGATAATTTTTCATAATATTCTATATCATTAGGGGTATATCTTGACAATCTCATTGATTGCCCCCGAATTATGTTTCGATATACATACCCTGGGTGCATACTTTCTCGATGAAGTAGCATGTTCTTGTGACATGGCTTTCTATATAGACCTGTATTAATCATCCCGTTTTCCAACTTTTCAACATATATATCCAAAAATGGCATTTTTACTGTAGAAGATTCAACTGTAAATTTTAGAAAGTGAGTAGAGGAGTTCATATCTCTAACAAATTCAACCAACTCTTGGGAGGTGCCAGTCCATAAGAAAAATAAATCATCTACAAAACGCCTGTAGAAGGGGACTAGCTTAATGTACTGATTCATTTTAAACATGTGCATATACTCCCATTCGGCCATAACTAGGTTGGCGTAGCTATTGGCACATGACGTGCCCATAGCTACGCCATCCTTCTGTAAAAAGATCCTTTTGTTAAAGCAAAACACATTTGATTCCAAGACTACTTCCAAGAAACTTGTTATAAGTTCTATAGTAGCTTCTGAGAGATTTGAAGTTCTATTCAAATAGCTACTGACCATTTCTATACCAGTAGAATTGGGTATAACTGTAAATAACGATTGAATGTCCATTGTAACAAAAGTATATTCCTCATGTTCTAACTTTGAACTAAGAAACCTATAAAGATCCAGTAAAAACTGCTTAGTAAAAAAGGTTTTATTGGTACTTTACCATTTAGACCAGGGGCTCTATCAGCTCTTAATTTTATGATCCACGTTGTTTCTCTAGATTCAGTGAATGTGCTTATATCTCCCCCTCTAACATTAGCATATATTCTTTCCAAAATCCTAAATCTAAAAGAATGTTCAGGTCCGCTATCTATAACATGCTTAGCCAAGGCATTACATGAATTACATGGTGATGTTATATTTGGACCTTCAGGTTTCTCAAACTCATTTCCAGACCTATTACATAATAACCTCTTAAGGTTCTTCTTATTTTTGGATGTGCAGTCTCCACTCATACCTGCAATACAAGGACTGCCTAAAATCCATAAGGACAGGGTGAACCCCCCTTTTAGACCCATTGTTGCAGGTAGGGGGTGGAGCACTGAACCATTCTCAGTATATATTGAATATAGACTTAGACCAGTAGTAAATAGTAACAATTACATATTAAGAGACACTAAGCAGTTTTTACTGGATCTTTATAGGTTTCTTATTTCAAAGTTAGAACATGAGGAATATACTTTTGTTACAATGGACGTTCAATCGTTATTTACGGTTATACCCAATTCTACTGGTATAGAAATGGTCAGTAGCTATTTGAATAGAACTTCAAATCTCTCAGAAGCTACTATAGAACTTATAACAAGTTTCTTGGAAGTAGTCTTGGAATCAAATGTGTTTTGCTTTAACAAAAGGATCTTTTTACAGAAGGATGGCATAGCTATGGGCACGTCATGTGCCAATAGCTACGCCAACCTAGTTATGGCCGAATGGGAGTATATGCACATGTTTAAAATGAATCAGTACATTAAGCTAGTCCCCTTCTACAGGCGTTTTGTAGATGATTTATTTTTCTTATGGACTGGCACCTCCCAAGAGTTGGTTGAATTTGTTAGAGATATGAACTCCTCTACTCACTTTCTAAAATTTACAGTTGAATCTTCTACAGTAAAAATGCCATTTTTGGATATATATGTTGAAAAGTTGGAAAACGGGATGATTAATACAGGTCTATATAGAAAGCCATGTCACAAGAACATGCTACTTCATCGAGAAAGTATGCACCCAGGGTATGTATATCGAAACATAATTCGGGGGCAATCAATGAGATTGTCAAGATATACCCCTAATGATATAGAATATTATGAAAAATTATCCGACCTTAGACAGAGGCTAAAAGAACGTGGTTATAAGGATTTAGATTTGGATGGTAGTATGATAGATTCTTACCAACTAAGAAGTGGAGCAGCCGCCCCTTATTTTTCAAATTATGCACCAGAGCCCTTAGAAGTACAAGACACTGTAGATAACAGAAATGTAATTGGCTATCCTATTTTTTATACATCTGATGTAGGGAACATCAAAGATATTATTAGAACACACTGGCATATCTTATTGGCAGATCCTAAAATCAAGCCACTGGTAGGAGATAATCCGAGGTTCATATATAAAAATAAGAAGAACCTTAAGAGGTTATTATGTAACAGGTCTGAAAATGAGTTTGAGAAACCTGAAGGTCCAAATATAACATCACCATGTAATTCATGTAATTTCTGTTCATTCATAGATACAGAAGAAGTATTCATCCATCCCACAGGTTTGGGAAGTTTTAAAGCGTTCACCACAGGGAATTGTATGTCTCAGAATGTAGTTTATTTGGCCCAGTGTATAACGTGCCCTGCATTCTATATTGGCAAAACCAATAGAAGCCTTAGGGATAGGATGCGGGAGCACGTATATCACATCAGAAAGGGCACAGTTATTAATGCCTTGGCTAAGCATGTTATAGATAGCGGACCTGAACATTCTTTTAGATTTAGGATTTTGGAAAGAATATATGCTAATGTTAGAATTCACTGAATCTAGAGAAACAACGTGGATCATAAAATTAAGAGCTGATAGAGCCCCTGGTCTAAATGGTAAAGTACCAATAAAACCTTTTTTAAAAATGAGAAAATTAAAGATTAAGAAATTGAGATTTATATGCCAATGGATTATTTAGACATATGCATATAGAGAATATGTTTCCCTGTATATGTAGGTATATAATATGTTGATATTATATTATATATATAAATAAATAAAAATATAAAAGGTTTTTATTATATCACAAATATATAGCATACTATTATGCATTAAAGAAGTATGCATGTTTTATGTAATGTTTTTAAGTTATTGTGTTTATGATAAGTAATTTGTTTTTAAGTAAAGTAAAAATGTATCAGTTATGTAATTACATTATTTTTGTATAATGGTTTTTATGTAAAATGAAATATAGAAAAGCTCCTCAAGTATAACTGCATAAATCATTAGTTTAATTTCATGTAGGAAATAGTATAGTATGGGATTTTAGTGGCTATGGTCTGACTAGCCAATTAAGTTTAAATTAATGTAATTAAGTGTATTTTCCCGCCTTGCAAAGTATTTAAACAGTTTACATGATTTTATAACTCAGGTCTGATGAAGCTTATGCCGAAAGCGCTAACCTGAGGTGCACCAATAAAACTTCTACTTATTTTTTATCTACGTGGATTTTTTACTTATGTGGATTATTTCATCACGTTTCATACAAAGGATTTAATACAACGAACTGTTTTGTTCATCGTTTTTTAGCTGAATAGCTGTTGATGGTATTTTTGTACTCCTTCATTGTTTTGCTCACGCTGTTTGTTATTAATCTTCAATTTAAAAAATATCTATACCAATTGTATGTAGAAATCAATATAATATAAATAAATAAATAAACTGCTAGCTATCATTATAAACAAATATGTGGCATGGAATACAATTCAGCTATCTGTTATGATGCTTGAATACATACAAAATTTATGCAACTAATATAAAATATAAATTCGGTAATCAAGCTTAAACTCATAAATCTCTCAAATACGTGCTATGACAAAAAACTATAATAATTCATATTTGTTATTTTGCTTTAAGACAGATCGAATTGAAGGCGGGATTGGCGCCAAAAAGTATTTAAATTGTAACTGATTTTAAATCATGGCATTCTGATGAAGTCCAATTTTTATGGATGAAAGCGCTTTTCATTAATTCATTCATTAATATGCATTACGCGCTGTCGTCTTCCTCCTAAATGGCCACTTCCGTGCAGGACTAGACTAGTCCTGCATGGAAGATTAGTAAATCCGGGGGGTTATGTATTTTTATACAGCCTATAGTTTTGTCACTGTCATTAACCAATTGGTTGATATGATCAGAAAAATAAACTCAAAGCTGGCTGTACCTACACACCCAGGTCCTTAAACGAATCTACATTTTCAATCAGTGTGTCTTATACTAAATATTTACCCTTCAATCTTTATCTCACAAATCTCATATACTTTGTATTTGATGTGTTTATTAGCATATTTTTTCTTGTGCTCACTTGGTCAACTTTGTCAGTTTCTTCTGCAGACATGCCCTTTCCATAATAGTTATTTTCTCATTTTTCAGGTCAGCTGCATTCAGACTGTAGAACACATCAGTTGAAGAAGATAAAAAGAAGATAAATCAGAATGATGCACCCTTAATGAGCATGGTCCCAAGACATATCCCTACAAGACACCCTGACTGTAACCTAGAATTTCACCTATCCTATTGCTTTATGATACTTGCCATGTCCTACATTTAAAGTATGCAGCTGTCCATCTTACAAAAATTACACTAATACCTAGCTGTTCTAATTTATTGATCAGTGTTTTTTGCACGACCCTATCAATAGCTGAAGATAGGTGTACATAAATTACATTACAATATACTTTTTTTATTTACAGCTGTTATATTATTATAGAACATTATATTACAGGTAGTTATAGACCCACTTTTTTAACATATGTATGCTAATATATGGTTTCATATCCCAGCTTCCCCCATTCTGACAATAATTTATCCAAAATAACCCTCTCCATTATTTTTCCACATCAAGAAAGGGTCTAAATGACTCTGGGTTTATGGGTCTAAATGACTGTGGGTTTACTTAAATGAACTAGTGAACAACAATGTGATGCTAATGTAAGTTCACATTGAAGTGTTTTCATGCCATTATTACTAATTACGTCTCCTCCATGTCCTTTGCTTGGGTCCACTTTGCATTATACTTTTCAACATAATCTAATTTAATAATTATTTTAAGTATCTGAAGTTAACTGGATGTTACTAGCACAAATTATCTCCATATTTGTGGTGCCTAACTGTTTCCCATAAGATTTTATAAATAAATCTACATCTGCTGTGAAGGAGAATAAATGTTGGTGTCTACACTCAGTTTATTGATTTATATGTCTTTAATCCTAAATTTGGGATGCCTTCTGTGCAGAGTCTGCATGTTCTGCCTGTGTCTGCGTATGTTTCCTCTGGGTACTCCAATTTCCTCCTACATTTCAAAGACGTGAATAGATGGATCGGGCAGTCCAAATTGGCCATAGGTGTGAGAGTGTGTGCAAGTTTGTGGTATGAAAGAACAGGCAAGGCTAGCCACCTGGCAGTCTGATCCTTAGCTCTAGATGATTGTCACTGTTGAAGTGACACTGCAACCCCCTGTGCACAAATGGGAAAAGGGGTTGTGGATGGATGGATGGATATATGGATGTACTTTTAAACATCAAAGTACACAAATCTCAAACTGCCAAAGATCAATCCCAAATGATCGAAAGCAGAAACAGTGAAAAATCAAAACACTTATATTTGTTTTGCAGGTGGTTATACCCCTATTAATTATATATACCAACTCCGAGATCACTGTACAGTGGGGAAAGGGCAATTTCCTCAATCCCCTCTGTGCATGGTCTTGCACGATTTAACACAAGGCAGAAGTGATCAATGAGATTACAAATGTTCAATTATTTGGAGTGTTTCCATGTATGTAATGGCTTCCTGTTGTGCTCAATATCTTTACTTAACTTTTCTTCAAAACTTTCCTGATCTTGTCTCACGCTATGTTTAATTTGTTTGTTCCATCTATTTATTTCAGTTTTCAAAGTTATATTTTGATCTTGTTTTGATTTCGTATTTATTTTTCATTTTAATTAAGTATCTTATTGAAATACTGATATAAAACACAAGTGAGCCAGAACAGAAAAGCTACTGAAGTCACACCATTCAATGAGCAGTCATCAGCATTTGGTTAAAATTTCTTCTTTATTCCACAAACGATAAAAAGAACGAAATGAGCGCTTTCACGTATGCATCATACGCTTCATCAGATTTCATTATTCATTAAAGCAGCTCAGTTTATATAGTATGGTTCATATTTCAATTAGCACAATTACTTTAACACTTGGTGACACCTCTATCTTTCTCTAAAAGGTGTAGCTAACCCCTAAAGCAATATTCAATGTATGCTTGTTGGATACAGCAACACTCGACAATTCACTGGCACAGCATCTATATATTGTTGAATGGTTGATTCATATATATGCCAGCCTACATACCATATCATATTTTAACATGATAAAAATAATAAAATAACAATAAAAATAAAAGTAATAACATAACAAAAGCAATATTAACAATAACTATGATTATACATTCTGCCCTTCATTATAAAGACCACTAATTAAGCCAGTAGCATCCAAGTTCAACATTTCATGTTTATAACCTAAATATTATGCATCAAGTAAACCATGTCAAGTAAAGCATCTGAATAAGCATAATAAATACGTTATTTTATTAAAGTGCCAGTGCAATCAAATAAACTGTATCAAGTAGAACATCTAAATAGGCATAATGAATACATTATTTTCTTAAAGTGCCAGTGCCTAAGATTATTGCAGTAACCCTATAGTTATATATATGGATAATATGCATCGGATGGATATATCAAATAAACCATCCGAATAAACGCAATGAATGTATTGATTTTATTAAAGTGCTAGTGCCTATGAATTATTGCAAACAACCCTATGTATATATAAATATGAATAAATATGTTTAAAAACCAAGGTCCTGTATTGTTGCAATATAAATATGTATGAAGATAAATAAATGAATGAATCAATAATAACATACTAATCAATGTATATATGATATATCTACATAGCCTACATGACTTTTTATATCCTAGGAATGGGTGACATACACAAACTAGTCATATCTATTAATTATTTTTTCTTTTTATTATTTTTAGTTTTTCTTTAGCATAGGTTTCATAGGAACATATTGGTTCAAACCAGGTGGATGATGTGCTTTCATTTTTAATATCCAATACAGTTCTCTTTGTTCAAGTATGTTAACTGTGTCTCCCCCATTCCTATCTTTTTCAATAATTTGTAGTACCCTAAATTTGAAGCTATGTGTTTCATATTGCTTTACATGTTTTGCCAGAGCATTAGTTTCATTGTTTTTCTTTATATCATATATATGATTGTATATTCTCTTTTTAAATTCCCTTTTTGTGAGCCCTATGTAGAATGCCGAACATTGTTCACATGTTGCTAAATAGATAACATTGCAAGTATTGCATGAGGCATAAACGCTAGGTCTGAACTCATAATTCAGAACAGGATGTTTAAATTTCTGAACCCCTGAAATAAATTTGCACATATTGCATTGATTACATGCAAAAGTTCCTTTGTGCAGAATAAGCTCTGGAGCCATGATAATTTCTTTTTTATATGTTTTGCATAATAGCCTTTTTAGATTTTTATTATTTCTATATATCAACCTAGGGGTTTCCCCTACCAATCTTGCTGTTCTATCATCTATAGTCAACACCTGCCAATGTTGTCTTAAAATTTGTACAATTCTTTTGTTATCATTGGTGTATGTAGTGAGAAATTGTATCCTTTCTTGATATCTTGAATAGGATTTTTTGTTGTTATATCTCCACCAATCTCTCTCTAACTGGGGTATGACAGGAGTGTCTGTTGTTCTAATCACTTGTTCTCTTATCTCTTTAACCATCCTTCTATCATAGCCCCTCTCCATGAATAATTTCTCCATCAAGTCTGCTTGTGCTCCCAGGTCTGACTGTCCTTTGCATAGCTTATTTAGTCTGGTAAACTGACTTCTTACTATGCCTCTAAAGACATGCCTGGGATGCATGCTATCAAAGCTGAGTAAAGCATTCTTCCAGCAACTTTTTCTGTATATGCTGGATGTAATTTTCCCTTTGTCCATCTTCAGATTCAAATCTAAAAAGTTTATTTCAGTGTAAGATGCCTCCATAGTAAACCTCAAAAAGCTGGTGGTACTTTCTAGATATTGCAAAAAACTCTTAAACTGTTCTCTTGTGCCTTCCCAAATTATTATTATATCATCCACAAATCTAGAATATAGAATGATTTTCTTATATAAATCATTATTAAATAAATGTTCTCTTTCCCACCAATTAACAACCAAATTAGCGTATGTATTGGCACAGGGTGTGCCCATGGCAACACCCCACTTCTGTAAATACATCTGATTGGAGAAAGAAAAAACATTATTAGAGAGAACCAGATCTAATAGTTGGCATATTAATATACTGTTGTTACGACTAATTTCAGGGTAAAACTGAAGCAATTCCCTAATACATTGTATACCTTGATCATTAGGAATGCAAGTGAACAAACTTTGTATATCTAATGTGACCAATAAATGCTCCCCAGGTATCAGTTCTACATCAAGGTTATCAAGTATCTCTAATAATTGGTAGCTGTCCCTTAGAATAGTAGGGATCTGGTTCAAAATAGGTCTCAAACTCTTTTCAAGATATAATGAGATATTTTGTGTGGCCCATCCTTCACCATCCACTATGGGTCTAATGGGGGGTGGGAGTACCTCTTTATGCATTTTGGGCAAGGCCTTAATATATGGTATCCATGGAGACTCTGTACTGAAGAAATCATATAATTCTTTGTTGATCTGGCGGCACATTAACAAATCATAAAGCTCTTCCTTGATTCTATTCAAGATTTCGGATAAAGATATATCAGAAATCTCAGTGTATGTGTCTGAATCACTTAACATCAGAAGCATAGACGCATGGTATTGTTCAGTATTAAATATCACTATGTCTCCCCCTTTATCAGCGGGTCTGATAATAATGGTGGGTTCTTCAATCAGTTTCTGTAATGATAGTCTTTCATCCACATTCATGTTAAAATACAAGCATTTCCTATTACCTTTGTAAAAATAATCATAAAAACTATTTTCGCAGAGTTTTACAAAACATTCTACATGGGCTGGCAAAGGTGGACAAAACATACCTTTTCTCTTGCAACATGCAGTATTACATTCATTATCTAAAATTCTATGTCTTTGATCATGAAACATTAATTTCAACGCTAACTTACGACTAAAGGTCCTTATATCAATCAAAATATCTTGTAAACAACTGGCCTGCGAAGGGACAAATGATAGGCCTCTGTTTAAGAGGCTAATATCAGAATCAGTTAATGCATAACTAGATAAATTAAAAAATAAAGAAGTGTCTTTTACTGTCTTAAGCATCGTCTTTGTTGCCCTTTCTCTTCTGAATATTTCCGTTTGCGTTTGTCCCAGCTCCTGGATCTCTCTCTGGTTACGATTGGTTTCCTTATCGAATAGGGTAAAAAAAGAGGGGCAACTGCATGACTTTTCAAGATCGCTCCATTGCCCGAGGTGCTAATGTCTTTATTCACCTTATCTGCCTCCTGGTTGGGCAACGGAGTGGAGGCAGATGTGTGTATATCCAAATCCACCGTTTCCAGTGGAGTAATAAAAGCACTATCAGAAGTTCTAGTGCTGGAAACATTAACCAGAGTAGTGTTATGCATTCGATGTTCTTGGTTATCAACGGTGCTATCCATGGGTTTCGGTGTTCTCTCATTGTGTATAACTGTACCTTCATGGTTGACGTGGCGTGGCCAAATAAACACATGACCTTCTGCGAAATCGCGATGGTCACGCTGCAGCTTCCGTTGTTTGACTAATTGCAGTCTATTGCTGTAAGATTCAATCTGAGTATATAAAGCATCTAGTTTTCTTATGCAAAATTCATGGTTAAACGATTGTCGAATCTCATGATTCAGTTTGTTTGCATTGGCTAGCAATTCTTGTTCGAGAGGCATGAAGTGTTCTATTAGCAATTGCATGTACTTACGGCTGGTGTCTAGATTGATTTCTTGCCATTTCTTAAGCAATTCAGGTTGGCTATCGCCGTAAGTTGGCATGCACAAGACCCTCATGCCTCTCGGTACTACATTAAAATGTAGTGAAGCTTCTAAATGTTTACGTTGCCAATTATATCTTTGTATTTTGTAAAGATTGTTCTCTAACTGTTTATATAGAGTATTGAACAATTCCATATTGCAGTTACCTTGCTCAGTATTAGATGCTAAAGATGTACCAAAATCCAGGTTCAATAAAGGGTTCTGTCCATTGTTAGTAATATTGGACCATCTCTCTGTCCCAACCCTCGACTCCGGATTGTAGTCCAATTCGATAGCTGAATGAGCCATTCCGTCATTTTTTTTTATCTTATTGAAATACATCCTCCTGAACTTGTGTGCTTAGATCTTGATGTTAAATGTTTCTCGATTTTTATATATTTTTTTTGCTTTCATATAGTCTGTTATTCATTTTCTGTGCACTGGTTTTAAGTTCAGTTTGGCAGAATTATTTAACAGTCGTTTATCCTTTATACCTCCATGATCACTACACATCAAAGTGCTAAAACTTAACATGAAGTAACAGTCATCTCCTTAGGAACACAAACCGCATCCATTATATTCTGCTCTCTGGTAGGTTTGTTTACAATGCGCAACAGTTGTTCTTTTACATACATTGTAAAACATTTATTTACTAATGTTCTAGAAAAACTGCTATTCTAGTCTGTGGTAAATGCAAATCCTCAGCTATTATCATTTCTCTTTCCTGAATTTTATGCACAAAATATGAATTCTTTTTGGTCATCAGCACTCGGCTTTTGTGGTCTTTTTACTCCAACAATTGCAATCTGTTCCAGGGGTCTTAATTCTCACAGTTACATTGTGATCAAAGATGTCATAAACACAGACCTCGTAACAGTCATTTTTAGGTCTCATAACAGTCTTTAATCTATATCATAATATACCCAGCTAATTGCCTGTTAGATTAGCTGTTACAAAATAATACATATACTTTTGCAGAACTGTTCTCCAGTCATTGCTCTTTCACCATGTTTCACAATCAGTAACAGCACTGATCTTGCGTGAACAGTTAATTTTCCAAAAAATATCAAATTTTGCTGTCTGTGAACTGTTAACATTTTTGTCCTGGATAAAACACCGTCTTGGTGTGTTCTTATGAAATGAAGGACAAAATAATACTATTTTTACAAAAAGCAGTATTTTCTCCACTTTTTATATGTTTATATGTTATTCGTGAGCTTTGGTGAGGCTTGGTATCACTCATCAGTCATGATCTTTAGTCCGTTGTTCTTTAAGTGGTGGTTCAGGGCTTTGAGTTACGGGTCCTCTCTTTTCTTCTGTTCTTTTCTGCCAGTTTTGTGATGATGTGTACCTCTCACATGCAAAGTACAAGGTTTCATGCTACCCTATCAAGGGGAAGGTGCTAGGCTTTAAATTCCCTGCAAGGGCAGCTATCCTAGTGCTTACCGCTTCTCAAAAGTGGTAGGCTGTGCATGTGTATTAGCTGACACAAAGTCGACTTGCTAGTCAAGCTGAACTGCACCCTGCCCGATATTGCTCATGCTGTGACACACGTGCACATATTTGAGATGCTTTTGTCTACTTTCCCTAAAAGCAATTAAGCTATGCAAAGCAAAGTGAAAGTGGGATTATTAATAGGTCTTGTTCAGAAAATTTCTTAAAAGATACGTTAAAGCAGTAGAGATATATTGATATTTGAAGTTATGGTGTAATTTATGACAGAATGTCCTTTGCAAATTGATAAGGTGCATCTTCTGCAAAACAGTCATAGATAATTAAGTGAATGACATTCCCTGAAGGTTGATGAAAAAAATTAACCATTTTAGAGATATGGTCTTTTAAATACAAAGAGCAAAAAAGCTAAAAACACTCAATATTCTTGTGCTAAACCTTTTAAAAATTTGGTATAGTTAAAGACTAATTTTATTGACAACAGGACAAATGTAATCCACAGGTGAAAATTTTATTTTTAAAAGTCAACCTAGATCAAGAAACATACACATTGGAATACAATCCTAGCATTCACCACTACTCTAAAAAATAATGAATTCTGTTTCTTCCTTTTCAGGCAATATGGGACATTTGATGTGCAACACAGATTTTTTTTATGCGTGTCCAAGTACTGAAAAAGCAAATAAATTTATGATGCGTAAACTTTATACAGTAAAATTGTGGTCAGGCACTTAGTCCTCTTTCTGTAGGGACAGATGATTCATAGGTTCACAGGTGTTTACTAGACCAGTGACCACAAGGGCCTTTTAAGCCTAGCCATGCATCCCAAAGTTTTGACAAGTTTTGCTACCCTTGTTAAGTGTAAGCAAGGCTTGGGAGTTGAACCATTTGCAGGTTGCCTGTGTCCATTAGAGACATAAGTGCCAAACCAGGGATGAATTTCCTGTTCATAAATACAAAACAGGGTGATGAGTGTAATGTGGCATCTTTGTTATAAACCTCAAGGTAGCATGATGTAGTTTCCATGTTCAACTTTGGCCATGACCAACATGAAATAGCATTTTTTTATTAAAAAGTTACAACAGCAATGCATTGCCAAAGAACTTTTTTGTAGCTGTCTCCAGACCTATGCACACATTGTACAGGCAGGCTAATATCTGATGTATCACATTTGTCAATATCTTCTTTAAATGACAAATAGGACTCAATTGTGAGACCTGAATAAATGTAAATTCCATGTCATTCAGTTGGTCCATATTTTGGTTGATTATATAGCAGGAGGGAAACTCACAGAAGTATGTTATCAATTTTATTTGTTGGTATCAATTTTTAAGGAGTAGTCAAGAGCCCAAGAATGTAAATGATCATAATCAGTATGCAAGTTTGCCATCATATTTTTCTAAGTATTGTATTAGCTGTGAGAAAACATTACCAGCAGTGTAAACTAATAGTGTCAACCTCAACTAATATGTTCATAACAACAAGTACAAAGATGGAGCTCAGTAAGTATCCTTGTGCCCCCCCCCCTAAGTAGTAGGGGAAACTCAAGTAAACACAACCAGTTTTAGTGTAACACTGACATGGGACTGACACTGGTAAAGAACATCTCTTTCCCAATATAATTCAGAGAGAATGAATGATATAATTATGACAAACTGTCAAAAACCTTAAACATTTTTACAAACAAGCTGTCAGTTTTTAGGTCTTAACGTGCCAGATGCACAATCACTTGTACTGTCCAGCTCAAGTTCCATTTTCTTTCACATTCTGTATAACTATAATTACATTATTTAACCACGGCATGCTGTTTTTCCAATCTGTTGTCCCCTGAAAGCAAACACAGCCATTTGCAACATGCCTGTATAAAAAGGTCCTCATTCCAGAGTGTTTCATAGCTCTTAAGTATATCCATTCAGTAGTTAAATCATGTTTATCCAGATGGAAATGTTTACCCTCTTAAACCACCATGCCTGTGCTGCTGTACAAATGAACAGTCTCTCATTCTATTTGATTCATGTTGTTCCTTCCACTTATCTTCAAGGTGCACACTCACAGTATCTCTTGCAGGTCTCAATTGACCCATATGACAAGTGTGTAGGCAGTTCTTTTGACTTAACAATAATCTTTTCTGTGTGTGTGCATGTTAATATTTTTCAATCAAAGACAATAAAGGTTATCAAAAACTCTTTCAGTGATCCACAGCCAGCCCCAGCAACACTGGAACAAGTCTGGGGAGCTAGAGGATGATGGTAGACGTGGTGTGGACTTGTGGCAGGCCGGTATAAATGAGGAGATAAGTACAGCAAGAAAAATCAGTCTGTATTTCGATTTCTGTCTTTTACATTCCATAGCAGCATACAGACATTGCAAATGCTGCTGAAACGCAAATTGTAAATAATCATGGTGTACATACACAGATCATCCAGTAATAGAGATGAATTTCCCTAGTTGCAACTCCTGCCAACTAGCTTGTTCCTTTTCTTACCTTGGCACAGATTTAATCAAGAAAACTAAGTTTCCAATATTTCCTTTCATTTAGAGTCAACGGCAAACACATTTCTTTTTCAATATCCAGCAAAGTCTTCATGAAACACATCTGGTGAGCTGTCTTAGGTTTATCAAAATCCAGCAGATCATTCCCATCGTTTTAACATTCCAGCTATTCTGATTTGTTTTTTCTTCTGGTTTTATCCACCGTAGAAACCAGCTACTGTTTCACATTACATTTATGTAAGTCTATAATTCTTGTCAGAAATGTCACATAACTGCTGTTTAAGAGGTTTCATTGTTCCATGCAAATCATGTAAACTCACTGGCTCCAACTTCAGCTACTTCCCACTGGTATAAGAGAATGGCAGGTACTCCACAACAATTGAAGCAAACCACTAGGTATATAATAAAATAATTACTTTATTCCACGAAGTAAGCGCTTTCGCAAACCACTAGGTATATAATAAAATAATTACTTTATTCCACGAAGTAAGCGCTTTCGCGTCTCCAAGGACGCTTCCTCAGACTTAAAACAATAGTATAACACTCCAGCTCCATTTAAATATTGCATCACTTCAAAAAGAGACCAATGAAATGCCTGTTAAAATACACATGTTAAAAACACTTAAAGTCACAATTCTCTTATTTAGTATCTGTAATACTGCTCTAAATGTATAGCATCATATAATGAAATTCTTAGTATATGTCCTTGGAGACGCGAAAGCGCTTACTTCGTGGAATAAAGTAATTATTTTATTATATACCTAGTGGCTTGCTTCGATTGTTGTGGATCACCTGCCATTCTCTTATACTTTGGTTTTTGGACTGTTTTTGTTTGGAGGTACCTTACCCTGGTGGTGTTCCCTCTTTTTTCTGTACTTCCCACTGGTGTATATATATCCTGGCTTCAATCTGGTTAAGCATCACAGTTTGTACCTAATTTCTTCTAGCATGCTTGTCATCATCTTTAATATTGAGTCAGATGAACTTTTGGTACCTTTATCACATCACTTCTACTCAGACTATGCTGTTTGATCTACTGCAGAAACCACTTCTTTCTGTAAACTCACATTATGTTAAGTTGTCAATCTCGCCTTCATTCTTGCTGGATGGGTTCGGAGCCGATCCTCGGCTCCGACTCGGCACTTGCTTTAGCTTGAGAACTCCTTTTACCAGCTCGAGGCAACCCTATAGCCCATGATGCAAGGCGGAACTACCTCAGATCTCGTTTGCCGCTTAGCAAAAGAGGTCTCCTTTACCAGCAGAGGTAAGTGAATTTCTTGTCAAAGAAAGAGAAGCTTAGTTAGGGTTTTATTTTCCCCTTTTAGTCATAGTATAGTCTGTAGTGTATTACAGCCCACCCTATTCCCTGTTTTTCAAACTTTTATAACCTTTTTAAACCTTTAGTGTAAAGTTTTAGTTAGGCCTAAAACCCCAGTTGATAATCCCTTCCTGTGTGTTGTCTGTAGGGGATTAATTTTGTGTGTTTGTTGGGGTTTGTGTGTGTTTCTTCCTCCTAGGATATGTCTAGGGAAGGCAAGGTCTCAGGCTTCAAGAAGTGTGACTCGTGCTGTCAGAAAATGTCTCTGACAGACGGTCACACTTCTTGTGTTTATTGCCTGGGGCCTTTGCACCTGCAGGACTCCTGTGCTTTGTGTCACTCCTTTAGCCAGAGAGTCCTGCAGGAAAGGAGGAATAAACTTATCCTCCGTGGCTTACTTAAGCCAGAAGGTTCTCCCTCTAAAGCAGGGTCTGGGAAACCTTCTAAGCCACCGAAGGCTCAGGCTTCAGTTTCCAAGCCTCCTCCGGTGGCTCCGGCTCCGTCGGAGCCGAGATCGGCTCCGGCTGGAACCGATGTTTCTGCCTCGAAAGTAGTGGGTTCGGTTCCGGCTGATTCCGATACCTTATCTACTGTAGCCTTGTCGGCTCCGGCTGGAGCCGACACTTTATCCAGCATCGGAGCCGAGAAACCTTCGGCTCCATCTGGAGTTCAGGGGACTTCGGCTCCGATGGCTCCCCGAAGACATCTCGGTCCCCTTCGTTTACTGAGTATCCACTCGGCCCGGGTCTCCTCTTTGTCGGAGCGGAGCCATCGGAGCCGATCTTCGAGATCTTCCAGGCTGTCTGACCACGACTTGGAGAGGGTGGTAAGCAGGCTGTTGAAGTCTCAGGCACTGGCCCAAATGCTCCATAGCCCGTCTCAACAGACTTCGGCTATAGCCTCACCCCTTGAACTTCCTCCTCCGACTCCACATCAGAGTTCGCAGCCAGAGCTTCTCGGGACAGCGACTGTTTCGGTGCCGGAGCCGATACATCCTTCGGCTCCGTCATCCTCGGCTCCGATCTCCTCCTTGAGACCTTCCTTGGAGGGATCCGTCGTCGGGTTTCCTTGTCGGCTCCGAGGGGCTAGTGGCATCGGACCCTTGTCCGACCCGCTCTCCCTCTCGGAGCTTCGCTTTGGTAAGCTCGGCGCCGACATCGGCCTCGGAGCCTTCCCTCTCAGTGGAGCCGGGCATTCCTGTTTCTCGAGCGGGATATTCCGGCCTCCCGGGGAGGGGAGCCTTTGAGGTGATGAGGAGTGTCCTGGCCTCTGAGCCTGGTCAACGGTCCATCCCTCTAGCTCCTCCTCATCAGTGCCTGCAGACGCCTCTTGCCAGCCTCTTGCTCTCAGGCCCAGGGATCCATCGCCCCAGGTTTCCCCATTGGGAATTTCCTCCTCTTCCGAGGTTTCTCCTGATCCTGCAGGGGAACCCCCTCGGAAGAGGACGTGTAAGAGGAAACACACAGACTCCCCTGAGTCTACTACATCTGATACCGACTTAGATGAGTCGGAGGGTTCCCCACGGTCCCCCTCTGAGGATGTCTCCTTTTCAGACATCCTTGAGCTCCTCAAACAGAGGGGGAATTGGCCCTCCATTGACCTCTCCGAGGATGAGTCGGTATACCTGGAGGCTTTTGGATCTCGACCCTCCACCTCCTGGGTGTCTCCGCCTTTCGACCCACTTATGCAGGTAGTGGCTCGGAAGGCGTGGGCGGCTCCAGATTCTGTGGAACCTGTCCCCAGGAGACCATCCAAATTTATCACGGCCCCTTCGGACAAATAGTTCCTTTCCAAGGGTGTCTCTGTGGATGCTATGGTGGTGGCGGCGGCCACTAAGAAGGAACTGGCGGATCCTTCAGTACCTGTCCATCCTCCTAACAAGGATTCTAGGAACATGGACAGGTATGGAAAGCGGATGTTTTCTTCAGTGACCTTTGCTATGCGTTCGCTGAATTATCTTTGTCACTTCACCAGGCTTCAACGAGATATTCTCAAGGAACTGGGTGAAGTAGTCCAGGATCCTTCTGCTGCTGGGGCTCAAGAAAAGATTGCCTCGCAGCTTGCAATCCTGAATTCCATATCTAACTCCTCCATGCGGCTCATATCCTATGCGGCCGATGGAGCGAGCAGGGCCGCAGGCACAGGAGTTGCTCTTAGACGCCAAGCCTGGATGCGGCTTTGTAATTTATGACCCCTTTAAGGCGTCCTTCACTAATACCCCCTTTGATGGTTCGGCTTTGTTCGGACCTCAGGTGAAGGATACCTTGACCAGGTGTGAGCAGGACGGTAAAACTCTTTCTGCCATTGGAGTCCAATTTTCCACTCCTTCTAGACCATATCCCAAGGGTCAGAAGGGGGGGAAGATGTGGTTCCGTAAAGCCCAAGGAGCTACACTGGACGACATGGTCAGTTTACCCCAGAGGCAGAGGGGTAACAATAATAGACGCCCTAGAGGCAGGGGGGTCCTCAGAACCAGGGCAACAGGGAGTCTCTTCCTGAGAAGCCCTTTCAGCATCCCTGAGGTGTTGCCCGACTGTCCACCCTTGGAGGCAGTCGGGGGAAGGATTTCACTGTACCCAGTAGCCTGGCAATCCCTATCACAAGAGATGTGGGTACAGTCGATCATATCCGAGGATTACAAAATCCCTTGAAAGGTTTCCTACCTCTACAATCCCTTCCAGACATCTCACCCGGTCAAAGGGATTTGGCAGGACAGGAGGTTTCAAAACTCCTAGAAAAAAGAGCCGTCCAGACGGTGCCGGCAGGCCAGCTAGGATCCGGCGTCTACTGAGATTCTTTTTGGTCCCCAAAAGGACGGGAGATTGGAGAAAAATATTAGACCTGAGCAATCTAAACAGATTTGTCAAGAAGGCAAGATTCCGGATGGTCACGCTTCAGTCCATTCTGCCATTTCTGGGCAAGGACAACTGGATGTGCTCTATAGACCTTCAGGATGCGTACTATCACATAAAGATTCACAGACGCCCAGAAGGTTTCTCCGCTTTCGGCTAGGGACCAGTCATTACCAATTCAGAGCACTGCCCTTTGGCCTCACTTCAGCCCCCAGAGTGTTTACCAAATGCATGGCAGTGGTCACAGCTCATCTGAGATGTCAAGGATTCCAGGTGTTTCCTTACTTGGACGACTGGCTCCTCTCCGCCACCACCAAGTGTCAGCTTCTTCAGTCCAGAGACTACACTCTACAGCTTTGCAGGAGTTTGGAAATTTCAGTAAATTTCGAAAAATCTTCTCTGCTGCCTTGCCAATCTATCACCTTTATAGGCGCAGAATTAAACACCGTCAAAATGTTAGCCAGACTAACAGATCAAAGAATTCTGGACATCCAAAAATTGCTCGGATTCTATTGCAAAGCAACAAGATCAAAGCCAGATTTATACTGAAGGTTCTGGGTCTTATGGCTGCGGCCATTGTTCTTCTACCACTGGCTCGCTTCCACATGTGTCTTCTGCAGTGGATGCTATTCACGCAGTGGTCGTACCACAGTCTTCCGATGAGGCACGAAATCTTAGTCACACAGTCGTGCAGAGCTCATCTGAACTGGTGGATATCTTCCCCTCTTCTTCATCAGGGCCGACCCTTTATTCCCCCTCCTCCAGTTGCCACAGTCACTACGGATGCCTCTCTGATCGGGTGGGGGGGGGCATTATCAGGGCAGGATGGTCCACGGGATGTGGCGACCCATAGAATACCATCTGCACATAAATGTCCTGGAGATGAGAGCAGTGCTTTTAACGTTGCAAGCCCTCAACGACTTTCTTCCCACGGGGACTATTGCAGTACAAACGGACAACATGTCCGTGGTCTGGTACATCAACAAACAGGGCGGGACCAGGTCCTATCCATTATGTCGAGAAGCTCTCAGACTTTGGCAATGGGCGATCTCTTCTCAGCGGTTTCTGATAACAACGCACATCCCCGGCAGGTCCAACCTATTGGCGGACAGGCTGAGCAGATCCATTCTGATGCCTCACGAGTGGTCTCTCAATCAATCTGTAGTGGATCAGATATTTCTGAAGTGGGGCACTCCTTGTTGCGATCTTTTTGCTACTCCTCAAAACAACAAGTGCCCCGATTTTTTCACTCTCTTTCCCCTTCCAGGCCAACCCCTGAGAGACTCTCTAACCCAGGATTGACCCCGGGGACTTCTGTACGCTTTTCCCCCCTTTCCCTTGATTCCACAAGTCATTCAGAAAGCCACCGTTTTGAGAGCCAAGTTGATCCTCATTGCCCCATATTGGCCTCGACAAATTTGGTTTCCGTCTCTGCATCGTCACCTTCTGGTGCAGCCCTGGAATCTGGACCCAGTTCCGGATCTCTTGATCCACCAGTCGGGTCAGCAGCACCGGGCCATTCATTCTCTCAACCTCACTGCTTGGTTGCTCCACTTCCTTCCCTAGCCAGGCTACCGATGATTTCTGACTCAGTCAGAGACATTTTAGTGTCTTCTTTGAAGTCGTCCACTAGGACTGTTTATGCTAGCAAGTGGCGGCGTTTTCTATTTGGGCAAATTCCAGAAATATTGATCCCTTTACTGCTCCTGTACATTCTGTTTTAGATTTCCTGGCGGAGGTTTTTCATTCAGGATCCTCGTCATCTACAGTCAAAGTACAACTGGCTGCTATTTCCAAGTATCATGTTGGCTTGCATGACAATAACATTATGTCTCATAGATTATGCAAGGCCTTTCTGAGAGGAGTTTTTCTCCTAAAACCACCTATAAAGCATCCTCCTCCGCAATGGGATCTAAACTTAATGTTGGCATCCTTGATACTACCTCCCTTCGAACCGTCTGCTTCATGTTCTTTGAAGTTATTGACCTGGAAAACTATATTTTTACTGGCTGTCACTTCTGCAAGAAGGGTTTCCGAGATTCAAGCTCTCTGCATTCGTTCCCCTTATTTGGTTTTTCATAAGGACATTAAGAACTAACCCTTCCTTTCTCCCCAAAGTCGTGTCTCAAACCAATATTAACCAATCTATAGATCTACCAGTCTTTTTCCCAAACTATTCCGACAGAGCTGAACAGAAACTGCATTTTTTGGATGTCCATCGTCAGCTCAGGTACTATTTGCATAGAACTAAACAATTCAGAAAATCGGACCAATTATTTGTCTCCTATGCAGAAAACAGGATAGGTCTTCCAGTTTCTAAAGTGAGCTTATCCAGATGGTTGACTTCCACCATTTCCTATGTGTACTCTCTCAGAGGCAAACAGCTATCTTCTAAACCAAAAGCACACTCAACCAGGAGTCTATCCACTTCTGCAGCTTTTCAGGATAGACTACCCATTGATACCATTTGTGCAGCAGCTACTTGGGCTACGCCTCATACCTTTGTCTCTCATTACAAGTTGGACTTGGCCTCCAGAGATAGGGCCAGTTTTGGTTCCACAGTTCTCAAGAGTCTGTTCCATTGAGCCACCCGGGATACAGGTGCTAGGACGCGGTCCCATCCAGCAAGAATGAAGGCGAGATTGACAACTTAACATTTAGAAGTTATGTACCTACCATAACGCTCCATGTTAGTTGTCTTCTCGCCTTCTTTCTTCGTCCCTCCCTCCTTCCCCTGGCCTGGACAGATCTTGAAGAGTTCCTATTAGGTTGTTTTCCTCCTGAGCCTTCATATGAGGACTTCTATTAGGAACTTGTGTTCCTAATTGTTAGGATAGTCTTTAGCAGGGTAGGTTAGCTACCAAACGAGATCTGAGGTAGTTCCGCCTTGCATCATGGGATATAGGGTTGCCTCGAGCTGGTAAAAGGAGTTCTCAAGCTAAAGCAAGTGCCGAGTCGGAGCCGAGGATCGGCTCCGAACCCATCCAGCAAGAAAGAAGGCGAGAGAAGACAACTAACATGGAACGTTATGGTAGGTACATAACTTCTAATTCTGTGGTATTCTCCATCTCTTTTGTCATTCTTTGATAGATTAATCATTCATGCTGTATTTTTCGCAATTTCACTTAACTTGATCTAACTGCAGTATATGGAGTGACCAGGGTAACAAACAACTAGAGCATATCAGGTTGTTGAATAGTTTCTGCAGATGTAAATACATTGAAGTAAGTTTGCCAAAACTACATTCAGTTACAGTGGAGCTTGCCTTTTTCTCAATTGTTGTGCAACCCTGGAGTTGGTATGTATATGTTTTGGGGATGTGTAGGGTACAGGGAGGCTTGCTTCCCTGCAAAAATACTTCCTTGAGATGTTCGTTGAATGCTTTCAGCAAGTTAACATGAATCCAAACCAGCTTTGTGAAGCACTGTTAAGAATTCATGTGATTTGATTCTTCATACTTCTTTTTACTGCTCTTTTGTCTTTTAGTAATGTTATTTTCTTATCCCAGTTTGTAATATATCTGTACTTTTGTAATTGCTACACTGGAGCTCATCTCCCTAGCCCTCCACTGAAATGGTTCTTAACCCACTAGATGTTCCTTGTAATACATACACACAAAAAATCATGCAGGCAAAGTAAGGTGCAAATAAATAAATCCATAAAAAATAAAGTGAGAATTTAGCAGAGTTATTTATTTTTATTAATTTAACATTTGTTGACCGGGAGTAACTGTTTTGAGTAACTGTTTTGAAGAAATGTGATGATCAAAATCATTCATTGTTCAGATTGCAAACAGCAGAGCACTGAGAAGAAACAGAAAACATTTCTACAAGTTGAATGTGTTTGAAAGTGACTGTGTAAGATACTGGGCCAGATTCACGATGGCTTGCACTGAGTCTAAGAGTAGAGTAAGACTCCATGCAGCCATCATGTCCGACGAGCGATCCATGAACAGCCTGTAGGGGCATGTAAGAGAGCTCCTAAAATGGCTCTTACATGGACAGGGTTTGGATATGCAAATTACCTCACTTGCAGCCGAAAGGCATGCAAATGAGGTAAATTTGCGATCCAGGAAGCACAAACCTGTCCGTGTAGGAGCCGTGTTAGCTGTAGAAATGTACTCAGTTGACAACTGAGTACCGTTCTGCAAATACCACAATGGAGCCTTGTCAGCTCCAAGTAAAGGTTGCATATGTTCCAGGAAGCATGCCAATGGCCAAATATGTGGCCACTGGCAACGTACCCACATGCAAAATTAAAATGAAAAATGTTTATTTTTTTTTTCGGCGATTGCCGATGTTTAAACGTAGCGCAGTGCCGCGCAAACGGGCTGCACTGCAAAAAAACAGAAAAATAAAAATTTAAAACCCACAAACGTGGGTTTTATGAAAACCATCAATTTACAATGTAAGGGAATAGCAGGCTGAAAACAACATGGCCACCGAGTAGAGGTTGCTAAGGGGGGAAGCTCAGTGTAAGACATGTAACTAAGCATTAGTAGGCAATCCTATGTAAATGAGTGTTAGGATACTGAGTCACACTTTTACATAGCAAATGAGCACATTCCCTAGAGTGTAGGAGTAGGATAAGGGGAGTAACAGAGTAGGAGATAGGTGACATCACAGGGGGGTATGTATGAAAGAAGTGAAGCTCATTGGAGCATAGTGGCATGTGAAAGCTGTCAGTTAGACATCATGGAAAGAGGTCTGTCAACAGGTAGACAAGGGAAAGCCAAGAAATGGAAGGTGTACACTGTGGATAACACCAAAGTTTCTTGCTGAGCGTGCAGGCGTGCGTGTGTGCGCTGGGAAGCCCAAGTAAGATGGAGTGCGCACGTGTAAGCGTGAGTGCGTGCGTTTACGCCAGAGTAAGCACGTAGAAGCCTGTTTAAAGACTTGTAAGCGTGTTTGCGCGGGTGTGCCTTGAATAGGTAAGGCTCAAAACACAAACCCACCTCCATAGGTATCACAAGGGATACGAAACTAGAAGTAATGCTACCCAATGCCAGAAGTCTAAACTGCAAGATGCATGCAGTCCAAACTCTCCTCAGCATGGAGAATGTTGATATCTCTGCAGTAACAGAAACCTGGTTCAAGGCTCCCAAGAGCACCCTAGCACTACCAGGTTACACCTCATACCATGCTTTATAGCCCCAAAACATGGAACAAACTACAAAAGGAGGGTGAGTATCAATAATTGTCAAGGATACCCACACCCCCAGGTTGGTGCCACAGCATAAAGCAGCACAGACTATCCACGTGCAACTAACAGTGGCTAAAACTGCCTCCCAGCTCGTAGCCTGTTACAGACCACCCTCCTAAATCCAGGAACCCCACTTGGCCTACTTGAGAACACATGAAAATATGAAGGTCCCTCCAAACAACATTATATTGGGCGACTGCAACTACCCAAACATAGACTGGGAGCATTATTCTAGCTCCAACACCCTAGGCCAAAGGTTCCTAGACTTCATAAACCGAAATGCTATGGAACATCTTGTCACCACTCCCACAAGAGGAGTAAACATACTGGACCTGATAATCACCAACATGGGGACTCTATGGCCAAGACGAGAAGTGTATCCCTCACTGGTAAGATCAGACCATAGAGTAATCTCACTGGATATTCACATCATGACCCCAGTCCCTGGCCAGAAAACCACAGTGAAAACCATGTGTAAAGCAAATTATGCACTCCTCCAAACTGAGGTGGAATCCATTAAAGCCCTTGTGCCTGTGGAAAATATGGCCCAGACCTCAGAACCCTTTATGAATGCATTCTATGAACACCTTCAGGAATGCATGGATTATGCAATCCCAAATAAAACCAAGACCCAATCCTCCAAAGGCAGGCATCTTGTCTGGTGGACCCCAGCCATTAACAAACCATGCAAGATAAGAAGGAAGCTACTACATGATAGAGCAGAACCCAAAAAGGGAAGGCATCACTTATCAGTATTATGACAAAAAACTATGGCCACACATAAAATCCTCTAAGGCCAGCTACGAGATAAAAATTGTACAGGACACTAAGGATAATCACAAGGCTTTCTATACTGATGGTAGGAACCTGGGTGGGAATTCCCAGATATGTTCAGAATTAGTCCAAAATAACAAACAATACACCAAACCCACAGACATTGCCAACATCCGACCTGACAGGTTCAGTGCAAACTCCCCCCCCCCACCAAAAGGCCAAATATCTATCCCAGCAGAGTGCTGGCCCCTGACATCGCAGATGCTCAGGTAATAGCCAGCATCCCTAAAGCAAAACACACAGCATCAATGGGACCGATGGTGTCCCGGGCTGCATCCAACATGAAGTCCAAGAAGAACTGAACACCAAATAAAACTACTGCTCAATCTCGGCCTTACCACAGGATATGTACCCAAACAGCAGTGTACAGCAACAGTGGTCCCTCTCCACAAAGGTGGTGCCTGAATGGATCATGCAAACTATCACCCCAGAATCCTGACTAGCATGGTCTGCAAAGCTATGGAAAGGATCATCATGGACCTCAGAAATAAAGATATTGGGGACCTACAGACACTGGACCCTACCCAGTGTGGCTTTCTTAAGGGCAGATCCTGCCCCTTAAACCTGGTTGAGTCATTTGAAACAGTCACCAAGGCCATTGATGAGGGGAAGGTGGTCCACACAGCCTACCTGGACCTTGCAAAAGCCTTCCATACAATACCCCACTTGGTCGTTATAGATAAGCTCACCAGCTTAAATATAAACCCCTATGTCACTAGATGGGTTGTAAACCGGCTCAACGACAGAACTGACATGGTCAGAAATGCTGGAGCCATGTCAGAGTCCAAACCAGCTACAACTGGCATCCCACAAGGCTCGGTCCTGGGACCCCCCCCTTGTTTGGTATATATTTCTCAGAGGTACAGGCCAACATGGAAGGACTGCGTCTGAACAAGTTTGCAGATGACTACAAACTGGGCGCCATATCTGACCCTCCAGCTGACACAAGCATCCTACAAAAGGGCCTCATAGAAACAGACAACTGGTGCCACAGCCATGTCATCAAGCTAAACACAGAAAAAGTGTATAGTCATCTCCTTTGGAAAAACAGTAAGTGCCCACCAATTACCACATAGGTGGTAACCCATTAAGTACAGAAGAAGTAATAAGAGACCTGGGGACACAAGTTGATAGAAATCTCGCATTTGACAACCATGTGGCCATAGTGGTTATAAAAACATTTCATATACCCACCTAATCATGAAGGTATTCACATCTAGATCAGGGGAGGTCATCGTGCCTCTTCAGTCATCCTTCATCAGGCTCACATTTGAGTACAATGCCCCTTGTGGGATGTACCTTAGCAGACACCTCCAGCAACTGGAAAGACCCCAAATCTGCCTGATTAAACAAACTGCAGCTCCACACAGTGGCATACTGCCTGCCCAGAGGCGATCTGTGCCTGGTGTATAAAGCCATGTCCAACCTGGAATCAATGCAAATGCTGCACCTTGTAAAATCTGAATTCCATTGAGCTATGCACATGAGAGACCTGAACCTCAGCACTGAAATAATTAGGACATGCTGTAGTGATTGATCCATAACCCAGAAGCTCCCTCCACTCTTGAGTAAATTCACAGTCCAGATTAGCCAGAGAGTCTTGGATGGCAGATTGTAGGTTTACCCTGGGTATCACTTTTATGTCACAGTTAGACAGAGGCACCGTATACTAACCTTGAAAAATGTCATGGCAAACTCCAGTTAAAATGTGTGTTGAAGGACAAACACACTCTGACTAGGATTAGAAATGCCCTAGGGCACATAGCCTAGTGATGTTATGTGATCCTATCTCGCCTACATTCTGACTGATGGGTTCGGAGCCGATCCCTCGGCTCCGACTCGGCACGCTTATGTCAAAGAGCGAAGTCTCTTATTGGCTGAGCTTACTATATCCCAGGATGCACCACTACCAGTCCCCCAGATCTCGTTTGCTGCTAACAAGCGAAGACGTGGTCTCGAGCTTGGCTGAGCTAAGTAGTGTTTTTTTCACTAACTTTCCTGTCAGGAATTTCCTTAGAATTCAACAAAAAGCTGTTTTAACAGCTATCGTGTGTTTTTGTGTGTGATTGGAGATATTTACTTGGTAAAATTCTGGTGTAGTGAGTGTTGTCTGACTAGAAGTCCCATTTGTGTTCAGGGCCTTCCCCTGTCAGTCTGTTGTCGGTCTAGTTCCTTACTATTTAGGGATCTTAGATCCTTTAGTCTTATTTTTTTCTACTGCTGACAGTCTTTTTCCTTTTAAAAAAAAAAAAAAAAAAGAAGAGAGAAAAGGAGAGAAATCTTTCTGTGATAGCTAGAGTGTTTTGTGTTGTTGTTTGGCTAGTTCACTGATTTATTGCCATAATGTCACAAGCTCCTAGGCCTTCAGGGTTTAAAAAGTGCACTAAGTGCAATTTCAAAATGTCGATCACTGATGATCACTCTCTCTGTGTGTACTGTTTGGGCGCCAAACATTTGCAGGAGTCCTGTAGCGTCTGTCACGCTTTTTCCTCGAGGGTCCTCCAAGAGAGGAAAAATAAACTTATTTTAAAAGGCCTTATAAAACCCTCCTTTGAAGAAGCATTAGCATCCTCTCCTTCTCCTGCTAAAAAGAAAGGGCTCCGACCAGTCCGTCGGACCCGACCGCCAGAAGACATAGGCAGGCTTCTCCTTCGGCTCCACGGACTTCGGAGCCGAGGGTGGAACGGTCTGCCTCGATGCCTCCAGTCTCGACTCCTCTGGGTTCGGAGCCGACGGCTGGGGCATCGAGAGGCGGGTCACCTTCATCGGCTCCACTGATCTCGGAGCTGATGAAGGTTGTCCGCTCAGACACTTCCTCCTCGGCACCTAAGTCCTCCTCGGCACCGATGGAAACTGGCTTGTGCATTCCTTCGGCGCCGATAGTTATCGAGTCGCCTCGGAGCCGGTCCCCTAGCCCCTTGGGGCCGTTGGAGAGGCCAACTCGAACCCATTCAGTCTCCTCTAGGTCATCGAGGATGTCAGATTCGGACATAGACAGGGTGCTCCAAAGACTGTTCCAGTCCCCAGTCTTTCAAAAATTTGTTTCGGCTCCGACCCAATTGGCTTCGGAGCCAATAGCCCATTCCATTGCCATTCCTCCTCCGACCGCTTTGGCTCCGTCGGAGCAGGTGCTGTTGGAGCCGGTGGAGATCCTAGGGTCGGCTCCGACCCTCACTCCAACCCCGGCCTTCGGGTCCGAGTTTGGCACGCGGACTTCTTCGGCTGGACCCAGGGGTGACGTTTCGGGACCAATGCTGTCGGTTCCGAGCCTCCCTCTCGGTAAGCTTGGCTGCAGGACTTCCGTCTGCTATCATGGCTCGGGACCGGACACTCCCAGGATTCTGGGGGTCCGGCTTTCAGAGCTATGAGGAGTGCCTTGGCCAAGTCTTCTTCGGCCATCTCTACGGCTTTACCGGCACCTTCCTGGGCGTGGAGACTGGGTCTTTGGCAGTTCCCTGTCCCTAGGCAGCGGAGCCCGGGCCTGAGGTTACCCCACTGGGGTTCCCTCCTCCTGAGGGTTCTTCGAGTTGTCTTGGAGGAGCCCCAAGGAAGAGATCGTGCAAGAGGAAGCACGTGGACTCCCGAGTCTCTTACATCGGACACTGATCTTGATGATGCGGAGGGTCCCCAAAGTCGCCCTCGGATGATGTCTCATTCGCAGACATTTTAGAGATCCTTAAGCAACGAGGCGGCTGGATATCCAAACCCCTCTGCTGATGAGTCAGTGCTTCTCAAGGCCTTTGGGGCTCAGCCCTCCGCCTCCTGGGTGTCTCCGCCTTGATGAGCTCCTGGACTTGGTTTGTCGGAGGGCGTGGGAACATCCAGATACTGTGGAACCAGTGCCTTCTCGCCCTAACAAATTTTTGTCTGCCCCACCTGAGAAGGAGTTCTTGACAAAAGGCGTGGCTGTAGATGCCATGGTGGTGGCATCTGCTACACAACAGGACGTGGCAGAGGCTTCAACGTCTGTCCATCCTCCTAATAAGGAGTCTAGGAGCATGGACCGGTACGGGAAGCGCACCCTGACTTCAGCGGCCTTTACACTAAGGTCCCTGAATTATTTGGCACATTTTACCAGGCTACAGAGGGATCTGGTCAAGGAGCTGTCAGATTCCCTTTCAGGTAACCTACCTGAGCAGCTAGCCCAGTCGGTTAGCTCTCAGTTGGCTATCCTTACCTCGATTTCTAACTTGTCCATGAGGCTCATTTCATATGCGGCCGGGCAGAGCGGCAGGCACAGGCGTAGCTCACGGAGACAAGCCTGGCTCCGTTTGTGTCATTTCGAGGAGGCCTTCAAGTCTTCCTTCGCCGACGCTCCCTTTGATGGGTCTTCTTTGTTTGGACCTAAGGTAAAAGACACTCTTACCCGCTGTGAGCAAGAGGGAAAAACTTTATCTGCCGTAGGTGCACGTTATTCCACTCCCTTTCGACCTTATCCCAAGGCTAAAGGAGGAGGGAAGATGTGGTTCCGCAAATCACGGAAGTTTTTTCTTCAACAGCAGGAAGATTCCCCTTCCAGAGGCAGAGGACGGGGAAATTTTTCTGGGAGACGCCGTCCCAGAGGCGGCAGAGGGCCCCGCAATTCTGGAGACCGCGAGTCCTTTCGTGGCTCTTCAGCCTCCCACACTTCATGAGGGATTGCCCGGCTGTGCTGCTCGGAGCCAGGCGGGAGCCGATTTGCCAAGCACCTAAAAGCCTGGGAGTCTATCACTCAGGACAGATGGGTGCTTCGGATTATTGCCGGAGGTTACACCATTCCCTTCACACACTCACCCCACCGTCCAAAAAATCCCGGACCCACCACCCAGTCAAAGGGAAATTGCAGCCGCAGAAGCTTCAAAGCTGCTAGAAAAAAGTCATCCAACCGGTCCCCACAGACCAGATCGGATCCGGAATTACTCAAGGTTCTTTTTAGTGCCAAAAGACAGGGGTCCTGAGACCAATATTGATTCTCAGCAAACTAAACCAGTCCGTCATGAAGTCCAAATTCCGAATGGTCACTTTACAATCCATTCTCCCATTGTTGGAGAAGGATGTTTGGATGTGCTCCATAGATCTCAACTATTATCACATACCGATACATCAGGCGTCCAGGAGGTATCTGCGCTTCAGCCTGGGAGACAGTCATTTCCAATTTTGTGCACTGCCCTTTGGTCTCACCACAGCCCCCAGGGTGTTCACCAAGTGTTTGGCAGTAGTGACTGCTCACCTGAGGAGTCTCGGATTCCAAGTGTTTCCCTATCTGGACGACTGGCTCCTGACTGCCACCACCAGGCATCTACTAATACACAACCTCAAAGCCACCATCTCCCTGGGTGCTTCCCTGGGAATTACATTCAATTGGTCAAAGTCTGTCTTGCTGCCCTCTCAGCGCATAAGATTCATAGGAGCAGAGATAGACTCAAAATTGATGCTGCCTTCCTTCCTACCGAAAGGATTCAAACTTTACAAGGTCAAGTCCAAGCCCTGCTTCCAAGATCCAAAGCCCCAGCCAGGATGGTCCTGCAACTTTTAGGTTCGATGTCTGCCACGGTTCTCCTAGTTCCACTGGCAAGATTGCACATGAGGATTCTTCAGTGGCTGTTATCGACACAATGGTCTTTTCAGAATCTCCCCCTCAATCATCTCATACTGATTACAGAAACGTGCAAACGGGACCTCCGCTGGTGGCTTCAGTCATCCAATCTGAATCAGGGAAGACCTTTTGTTATCCCCCCTCCGGTGGCCACCCTGACAACGGATGCCTCCCAGACAGGTGGGGGGGGGCATTGTCTGGGCAGGTTAGTTCAGGGTTCTTGGCTTCCAGACGAAACCTTTCTCCATATCAATGTATTGGAAATGAGGGCTGTACTTCTGTCCCTACAGGCCCTCCACAAGTTTCTCCCTCAAGGCATTATCGCCATCCACACAGACAACATGTCTGTGGTCTGGTATCTAAACAAACAAGGAGGGACCAGATCTTACCCCCTTTGCAGAGAGGCCATGAGGGTGTGGGAATGGGCTGTAGCTACCAACCGTTTCTTGGTAGCGACCCACATTCCAGGGAAATCCAATATTTTGGCAGACAGATTAAGCAGGACGATTCTCTCTCCTCACGAGTGGTCCCTGAATGAAACAGTAGCAGCTCAGGTTTTCAGAAGATGGGGGACTCCGTGCTGTGACCTGTTTGCAACACCACAAAACACAAAGTGCAAAAGGTTCGTTTCCTTGACTCCGCGTCAGGGGGAGGCAGCTACGGATGCTCTAGCCCAACCTTGGCCAACAGGACTACTTTATGCCTTTCCTCCGGTTCCACTCCTCCCCAAAGTCATCCAGAAAGCTTCCCAATTGGGGTCCACAATGATACTAATTGCTCAAGACTGGCCTCGTCAGGTATGGTTCCCTACCTAAAGAAACATGCTCTGGACGGTCCTTGGTTTTGGATCTAACTCCGGACCTGCTGATTCATCAGTCGGGACGACAACACCAGTCCCTTCACACTTTGAAATTAACAGCTTGGCTCCTCCACTTCCGACTTTAGTCAGAAATCACAACTTAGACCCGGAAGTTATTCACATTTTATCTTCGGCCCACAAACCCACCACTAAGAAATTGTACCTCAGTAAGTGGAAGAGGTTTGCTATCTGGGCTCAACTCAGGGGCTTAGACCCTATCACTGCCCCGATACCAGAGGTCTTGAAATTTTTAACATCCTTGTTTGCTCAAGGATCTTCAGTCTCTACTATTAAAGTCCAACTAGCAGCTATCTCCAAATTTCACGAATCCATGGATCCACCGTTGATGAGCAGCAGATTATGCAAAACTTTCATTAAAGGTGCTGTGCTGTTAAGACCCCAGTTTTTCATCCTGCGCCTGGGATCTTGATTTGGTACCGTGCCTTAACATCTTCCCCTTTTGAACCGGCTGCTACATGTGAGTTAAAATATCTGTCTTGGAAAACTGCCTTCTTAGTTGCAATTACCTCTGCAAGAAGAGTTTCAGAGCTTCAAGCCCTATCTATCAAACCACCGTACTTGATTTTTCACAAGGATAGAGTATCACTTAGGCCTAATCCATCCTTTGTTCCAAAGGTTTGTTCTAATCTCTGTCTCCAACAATCTCTAGAGCTACCAGTTTTCTTTCCAAAATTCTCAAATGAAGCAGAATACACCTTCCATAAATTGGATGTTCACAGGCAATTGCGCTTCTATCTAGACAGGACTCAACAAATTCGAAAAACAGACCAGTTGTTTGTGTCCTTTTCAGATAATAAATTGGGTCAAACCATCACGAAAGCTACTATCTCCAAATGGATTAGAGATTGCATAACTCAGGCTTATTCCTCTTCAAATAAGCAACTTACAACATCTATCAAAGCTCACTCTACCAGAGCTATGGCTACTTCTATTGCTTTTCATTCCAAGCTCGCTATCTCTGAGATTTGTGCTGCGGCTACTTGGTCCAACCCGCATACTTTCATTTCCCACTATAAATTGGATGTGGCATCTAAAGGGCGAGCATCATTTGGTTCCACGGTACTCAGGAGTGTTTTCCAGTGAGCCACCCAGGATTCAGGTGCTAGGGACGCTGTCCCATCAGTCAGAATGTAGGCAGAGATAGGATCACATAACATCTTTTAGTTATGTACTCACCATAACTTCAGATGTTTGGGATCCATCTCGCCACATTCCTAATACCCACCCTCCTTCCCCTGCCTTGGAGATCAGAAGAGATTGAACGGTTTTGAGTTCTACTGTTTTTTATCTTGTTTCATCTGACGATGTTATATAAGCAGCGTGTGTGTCTGTGTATGTATGCGGACAAACTAGATCTGGGGGACTGGTAGTGGTGCATCCTGGGATTTAGTAAGCTCAGCCAATAAGAGACTTCGCTCTTTGGCATAAGCGTGCCGAGTCGGAGCCGAGGGATCGGCTCCGAACCCATCAGTCAGAATGTAGGCGAGATAGGATCACATAACATCTGAAGTTATGGTGAGTACATAACTAAAAGTTTGTCAATGTCCACCCAAGTTGCGGAATACACTAGTAATGTTGGACAAGCCTGGTTTAAGTAGGCCATAGCTGAACAAGTCATACCTTAGTCTGGTGTGCTCAGTATGAATATTTAAAGCAGTGATGGGACTCAAACCCAGGATACTGTGCACCAGAGTGAAAGGACTGAACCACTACACTATGACAATATTACAGTGTTTGGTCAGTATGAAAGAATGTTGAAAAGTGTATGCAAACTGTCCCATGGAAACCCTGCAGGCACAGCATAATCCCTGTTGGGTTCAGACACAAAGCAGTTGGGCAGTAAGAACACAACATGACTTCCAACACACACACTATAAATGTCAAATACTGTTCAAGTTGACACACAACCACAAATGTAGTGGACCTCAGATCTCAACATATGGAAAGGTCACACTGGGCATGCTCACACACCGATAAATGAGACATATGTCAGGCAACAAACCATGGAAAGCCTGAACTGGGCATGCTCACACACTTAGGCCATGTCTCAGTATAGCAGTCGGCCACACATATCTGGCATTTGTATGTGTTAAGCCAGGAACCTCCCACAATACAGGAGTCTGCCCAGTGCACACAGTTAAATGACAACAGAGACATAAGTAATATACTGGAACCCTGCCATGATCAAACATCTTCCATAGATACACAAGTTGTTCATAGAAACAGGGAAAGCTATGGCAATAAAGACCTGCAAACAGTTTATCAGCAACAAATATTGTGCATCCCAAACATAAACATATGGGTGCAGAGGTCGATACTAGGCTGTTTGCCCTAGGGAATACATAAGCCTAGCCAGAGTGTATTTGGCGTCTGCCTCCCCAGTACAGTAGCCTACTGTGCCTCTGTAAAGTAGGTCACAGAAGGCACCGTTTAAGACTAGTTTGCTGTGCCTCCGTCAAGCAGGGACACAGTGGAGATCCCAGGGGTTGAATTTGCAATGTCACATCCATGTGGCTGGAGTTTGCTGGAAGAGGGTTGACGAGGGGCTATGTCTAACATTAATTGGGATTCAATTCCAGACTGAGGGGAGCCTTATCTGTAGTGTCTGGGCAATTTCACTGTCAAAACTTGCAAGTGATGATTTTGAGGGATTGAAGTGTCCTGCCAATACTGTTCAGAGATGTTCTCCCTCTGTTGGGATATTGCTCTGTTATGTATTAGCTCCCTCCTTCTGTTGTACACCTTACATATGGCTGGTGTCAACCAGACAGGTCTCCTGTTGTGGAGGAGTCTTGGCTTTATTTGGGATAGCATGATCAATGAAAACCTGCAGGTGTTCATAGAATGCATTTGTAAAGGATTCTGCAGATTGGGCTGTATAATCCTCCAGCACAGGGCCTTTGAAGTATTCCACCCCAGTCTTCACAAGTGCAAAGTCTGCTTTTGAGAAATACTTTGTTAGCAGTGATTTCCTTGCCTGGGGGTGGGGATGGGATATGGACGTCCAGGGAATGTTGGTTATGGTCATAACTTAACAATGGTGGTCTACCTCTGGTGTGAAACATAGAGTCCCCATGTTGGTGATGATCAGGTCCACTATGTATTCCCCCTTGTGGCTGTGGTGACTGGTTCTGCCATAGCACATGGATTCACAAATTGTAGTGGCTGTAGGGTGATGTTGTTGAGGCCTGAGTAGTTCCCCCAGTCAATATTCCTGTACCTGAAGTTAACCACTGTAATGGCGTATGTGAACACCTTCATATCCTACACTGTTCCCAGGGAAGCCAAGTATGGTTCCTGGATATGGGGGGGGGGGGGTCTGAACTACACACCAAACCAAAAGGCAGTTTTGCACAATGGTAGTTGTATATGTATGGCCTGTCATGCTTAGTGCAGTGGTAACAACCTAGAGGTGTGTGTATCTGTGATGTATATGGATACACCCCCTGGTTGTGTTGTGTGTTACAAGTCCTGTGTTCACGAAGCATGGTATAAAACATAACCAGGCAGTGCTGATGTGCATATGTGACCCTGAACTAGGCGTCTGTTAATGCATATATATTGATGTTAAGTTGTGAATCTCGCCTTCATTCTTGCTGGATGGGTTCGGAGCCGATCCTCAGCTCCGACTCGGCCACTCTAAAAGCTCGAGAGCTAGTTCCACCGGCTCGAGGCTCCCCTATATCCCACAATGCTAGGCGGTAACTCCTCAGATCTCGTTTGCTGCTACAGCGATCGAGGTGTGTTCCTACCAGCTCAGGTTAGTTTTTGGTAAAGAACTAGTTTCTTAGCCTTTTCCCCTGTTAAAGTTAGTTTTTTATATATATAGTTAGTTTAGATATAGTCTATCCCATTCCCGTTAACTTTCCACCCCCTTTTTTCCACAAATTTCTAGAATTTTTCCCTCGGGCCCTAGGCCCAGTCCCTCCCTTCCTAGTGAGTGACTGTGTTTTGTAGGGATTTTTATTTCTAGTCACTATAATTTATTTTAAATTAGTTTAAATTACCCCTAAGTGTAATCGGTGTGTGTGTGTGCTTGGGTGATTACACTTTTCCCTTAGTTATGTCTAAGGAATCAAAGGTCTCAGGCTTTAAGAAGTGTGACTCGTGCTGTCAGAAGATGTCTCTGACAGACGGTCACACTTCTTGTGTGTACTGCCTGGGACCTTTGCACCTGCAGGACTCATGTGCTGTTTGCCATGGCTTCTGCCCTAGAGTCCTGCAGGAGCGAAAAAATAAACTTATTTTAAGGGGCTTACTTAAGCCTGAGGGTCCCTCGACTCAGTCATCGGGGAAACCCTCTAAGTCTTCCAGACCTTGGGCTCCAGCATCTGAGCCGTCTTCTGGAGGCCCTAAAGCTATTCGAACATCGGCTCCGGCTGGAGCCGATGAATCTCGAATACAAGCCCCTACGGTGTCCTCGGCTCGGGCAGGAGCCGAGGAAGACATTACTCTGTCGGCTCCGATTATTTTATCGGAACCGACATCTAGAAAAAGGTCCCGATCTCCATCTATTGGCTCCGTTCATTCGGCTCCAGCATCACCCTTGCTGTCTGAACGGAGCCATAGATCCCACTCTTCTAGGTCTTCCAGGTTATCAGACCATGACCTTCAGAGAGTAGTGAGTCGACTTCTTAAGTCCGAGGCATTAGCCCAGATGCTTCAAAGTCCGACTCAACAGTCGAGACCTACTCCTATCACTCAAATTCCTCCTCTGACTCTTTTGAGTTCGGAGCCGGGGCGGCTCGGACCCGAGACTGTGGTAGCGTCGGAACCGATACCTTTGTCTTCGGTTCCCTCGTCGGCTCTGATGTCTTTCTTGGAAGAATCTCAGCGCCGGACTTCCCTCGTCGGCTCCGAGGGGGCGAGTGGCATCGGACCCTTGTCCGACCCCGCTCTCCCTCTCGGTGCTTCGGCGCTGGTGAGTTCGGCTCCGACATCGGCCTCGGAGCCATCACTGTCGGTGCCGGGGGAGGTTTCCAGTTTTTCGGAACAGAGACCTCCGGCTCTGCCTGACAGGGGTGCCTTCGAGGTCATGAGGAGCGTGTTGGAACCAGGTTCAACTCCACAGTCGGTTCTTTCTGCCCCTCCCCCTATGGTGCCTCCGGTGATTTCTACTCACTCTCTCATCCCTGACCGTAGAGAGCCAGCTCCTCAAGTTTCCCCTGTGGGGATCTCCTCCTCTTCGAGGCCTCTCCTGACCCTGTAGGAGAGCCCCTAAGAAGAGGCAGTGCAAGAGGAAGCACATTGACTCCCCTGAGTCTGTCACCTCTGACACTGATTTAGAGGATTCTGAAGGTTCCCCTCATTCCCCCTCTGAAGATGTCTCCTTTGTAGACATCCTTGAAATCTTAAAACAGAGGGGGAATTGGCCATCCCTCAACCCTTCAGAGGATGAATCAGTGTATCTTGAGGCGTTTGGCTCTCGCCCTTCCACCTCCTGGGTGTGCCCTCCCTTTGACCCCTTATGCAAGTGGTGGCAAAGAAGGCTTGGGCTCCTGACTCAGTGGAACCCACCCCCAGGAGACCATCAAAGTTCATCACGGCCCCCAAGGATAAAGAATTTCTGACCAAAGGCGTCTCTGTTGATGCTATGGTGGTGGCTGCGGCTACCAAGAAGGAGTTAGCTGATCCTTCAGTGCCTGTTCATCCTCCTAACAAGGAGTCTAGGTCGATGGACAGGTACGGGAAGCGGAGGTTCTCGTCAGCGACCTTTACTATGAGATCGCTGAATTACCTGTGTCATTTTACTCATCTTCAGAGGGATTTACTCAAAGAAGCGAGTGAAATGTTGAAGGACCCAACAGCTGCGGGTTTTCAGGATAGGATGAACTCTCAGCTGGCTACCCTTAATTCTATAACCAACTCTTCCATGCGCTTCCTTTCATATGCGGCGGATGGAGCAAGTAGAGCGGCAGGTACAGGTGTAGCCTTGCGTAGGCACACCTGGATGCGGCTTTGTAACTTTGCGGACCCTTTTAAAGCGTCCTTCACTAATTCCCCCTTTGATGGATCATCCCTTTTTGGTCCTCAAGTGAAGGAAACCCTGACTAGGTGCGAGACTGATGGCAAGACTCTTTCTGCCTTCGGAGTCCGTTTTTCTACTCCTTCTAGACCTTACCCCAAAGGTCAGAAGGGGGGGAAAGATGTGGTTCCGCAAACAATCTCAAGGAGACTTGCCTGACGCACAGAGTCGTTTCCCCTCTAGAGGCAGAGGGGAACAACAATGGTAGACGCCGTCCCAGGGGCAGAGGGGGCCCGCAGAATCAGGGCAGTCGAGAATCCTTTTCCGACAAGCCCTTTCAGCATCCCTGAGGTGTTGCCCGACTGCCCACCTTCGGAGGCAGTCGGGGGAAGGTTGTCACTGTACCCAAAAGCCTGGCTATCCCTAACTCAAGACAAGTGGGTACAGTCTATCATTTCCGAAGGCTACAGAATCCCTTTCCTTTTCATTCCGAAGCAGTCCAAAAAATCCCTTCCAGACGTTCCACCCAGTCAAAGAGAGCAAGCAGCATTAGAAATTTCAAAGCTGCTCGCAAAAAGAGCCATTCAACCAGTTCCAGCAGACCAGGTAGGATCCGGAATCTACTCCAAATTCTTTTTGGTTCCAAATAAAACAGGGGACTGGAGACCCATTTTGGATCTCAGCAACTTGAACAAGTTTGTCAAGAAAACAAACTTCCGGATGGTCACGCTGCAGTCCATTTTTCCCCTTTTGGGGCGGGACAACTGGATGTGCTCGATAGATCTCCAGGATGCGTACTATCACATCAAGATGAGTCGACGCTCCAGGAGATTTCTCCGCTTCAGGCTGGGAACCAGTCATTTTCAATTCAGAGCCCTGCCCTTTGGTCTCACTACAGCCCCCCGAGTGTTTACCAAATGCATGGCAGTGGTAGCCTCTCACCTGAGACGACAAGGATTCCAGGTGTTTCCTTATTTAGACGACTGGCTCCTTACAGCCCCCACCAAGCATCTTTTACTTCTCGCCAGAGACTACACTTTTCACACGTCAGGCACTAGGCATATCAATAAACTACGAAAAGTCTGTCTTGTCGCCTTGTCGTGTTATTACCTTCATAGGCGCAAATCTAGACACAGTCAAGATGTCAGCCAGACTCACAGAACAGAGGATAGCAGACATACACAAACAGGTCTTTCTTGTCTTGCAGAGCAACAAAGTCGAAGCCAGACTGATCCTGAAAGTCTTAGGGATTATGGCGGCGGCCATCCCTCTCCTACCATTAGCTCACTTCCATATGAGAATTTTACAATGGATGCTCTTCACACAATGGTCTTACCAAAGTCTCCCAATGTCCCATCCTATTCGGATAACTCAGTCGTGCAAGAATCATCTCTATTGGTGGATCACATCTCCTCAGCTCCTCCTAGGGAGACCTTTCGTCCCTCCCCCTCCGGTTGCTACAGTGACAACGGACGCCTCCCTGATCGGGTGGGGGGCCATTTCCAGGGCAGGACAGTCCAGGGCATGTGGCAACCGTTCGAGTGCCACTTGCACATAAACGTCCTAGAGATGAGAGCAGTACTTCTAGCGTTGCAAGCCCTACAAGACTCTCTTCCCAAGGGAACTATAGCAATTCAAACAGACAACATGTCTGTAGTGTGGTACATCAACAAACAAGGCAGAACCAGATCTTACCCCCTATGTCGAGAGGCACTCAGACTGTGGCAATGGGCGATTTCTTCTCAGCGATTTCTGTTAGCAACGCACATCCCCAGGAAGTCCAATGTGATTGCAGACAAATTGAGCAGAGCTATTCTCATGCCTCACGAGTGGTCTCTGAACAATTCAGTGTTGGAGAAAGTTTTTCGAAAGTGGGGCAGGCCTTGCTGCGACCTTTTCGCTACTCCCCAAAACAGCAAGTGCGACGATTTTTTCACCCTCTTTCCCCAACCAGGCCACCCCAGCAGAGACGCTCTAGTGCACGTTTGGCCCTGGGGACTTCTGTATGCCTTTCCTCCCTTCCCACTGATATCCCAGCTGATACAGAAAGCCATCGCTGAGGAAGCTTCCATGATCCTCATTGCCCCTTACTGGCCTCGACAGGTTTGGTTCCCTTTTCTCCACCGTTATCTGTTGGAACAACCTTGGCATCTGGACCCAGTTCCAGACCTCTTGACCCATCAGTCGGGTCAGTTGCACCACTCCCTTCCCTCTCTGAACCTCACAGCGTGGTTCCTCCAATTCCAACTTTAGCCAGGCTTCCTTTGATATCTCACTCAGTTAGAGATATCTTGATAGCTTCTCATAAATCTTCCACTCGAAAGATTTATCTTAGCAAGTGGAAACGTTTTTCCTATTGGGCGCAGTCAAAGAATATAGATCCTTTCACTGCTTCTATTCAAACAGTTCTAGACTTTCTAGCCGAACTTTTCTACTCAGGTTCGTCCCCATCTACCATTAGAGTTCATTTGGCAGCAATATCGAACTTTCATGTTGGAGTCTCAGAATCCTCCATTATGTCTCACAAACTCTGCAAGGCTTTTTTAAAGGGAGTTTTTCTCCTCAAACCACCCATCAGAGATCCTCCTCCTCAATGGGATCTCAACTTGGTTCTGACATCCTTAATTCTTCCCCCCTTTGAACCTGCGGCTTCATGTTCTATAAAGTTACTTTCTTGGAAGACACTCTTTTTAGTAGCTATCACCTCAGCTAGAAGAGTTTCCGAACTCCATGCTCTGTGTATTCGACCCCCTTATCTGGTATTTCATAAAGACAGGGTGTCCTTGAACTAACCCGTCCTTTTTGCCCAAAGTAACTTCATTGGCAAATTTGAATCAAACCATTGAGCTTCCTGTTTTCTTCCCAAATTATTCTAATAGGTCAGAACAAAAGTTACACTGTTTAGATATTCATCGCCAACTTAGGTACTATTTAGACAGGACCAAACAATTCAGGAAATCTGACCAACTGTTTGTTTCTTATGCAGAAGGTAGAATGGGCCTTCCAGTTTCTAAAGTCTCTCTCTCTAGATGGCTTACTTCGTTGATTACCCTAGTGTATGAGATAAGACATCAACGGTTGCCATCCAAACCCAGGGCTCATTCAACTAGAGCTTTAGCCACTTCTATAGCTTTCCAAGATAGGCTGCCTATTGATTCGATTTGTTCTGCAGCTACTTGGGCTTCTCCCCATACCTTCATTTCTCATTATAAGTCGGACTTGGCCTCTAGAGACCGAGCCAACTTTGGTTCCACTGTACTCAAGAGTCTGTTCCGATAGGCCACCCGGGACAAGGTGCTAGGGACGCGGTCCCATCCAGCAAGAATGAAGGCGAGATTGACAACTTAACATTTAGAAGTTATGTACCTACCATAACGTTCCATGTTAGTTGTCTTCTTCTCGCCTTCTTTCTTGCGTCCCACCCTCCTTCCCCCTAGCCAGGACATACCTAGAGGAGTTTTCTTGGTTCCTTATGGAATTTTATTGCTGGCCTTAGCTTTCAAACGAGATCTGAGGAGTTACCGCCTAGCATTGTGGGATATAGGGGAGCCTTGAGCCGGTGGAACTAGCTCTCGAGCTTTTAGAGTGGCCTAGTCAGAGCCGAGGATCGGCTCCAAACCCATCCAGCAAGAAAGAAGGCGAGAAGAATACAACTAACATGGAACGTTATGGTAGGTACATAACTTCTAATTATCCCCCATACTGAGGGATAGTAATAGATGTACATACCTCTTTGTAAAAACTAATGTCAGCACCCTATAAATACTGCAGGAGAAGAAAAGCCACCCAGTAATGTGAATAGCACGCTGTGCTAATGCGTCTCTCTCAAGTGTCATAACATAGTTAGGTAGGGGTTTGAATCCTGCAAATGCTCAGTGTGTGTGTGTGTGTGTGTGTGTGTGTGTTGGGGGGGGGGGTGTGCATGTGTGCAATTCTCTTTGAAAGAAATGTCCCTTTTGACAACTGGAATAACACACTACATGATGTACATTCCTCTTTGTAAAGACTGATGATGTCAGCACCATATAAGTACAGCAGGAGAAGAGAAACCACCCAGTAATGCGAATAGTGCGCTGTGCTAATGCGTCTCTTTCAAATGTCATAACATAGTTAGGTAGGGGTTTGAATCCTACAAAAGCCATGTGTGTGTTTGTCACACAGTTTGTCCATGTCTGGTGGGTTTTACTTTTATTATTGTATGACATATAATTATAACAGTAATTGCAATGCACACATCAGGTATGTGTGTGCCACATACAGATATGTACCTGTGACCTGCAATAGTTCCTATGTGTGAAGCCTGCCTCATATGAATACAGTTGTTACCTTTGCCAGCATGTGCTGCAGATTCCCAGACCATACGCCATACATGTATGTTGGTGACAATGCAGGCTACTGCAGTGATCTGTGTCCTAGGCCAACTGGGTGACACACAGTCATGAAAGCTGTGATATATTAATGTGGGTGAGGGTTCATGTCTGGAGTATATGTCACACATGTTATAATACAGCAAAGTCTGTGAGTAATGGACATCCAGTGTAGGTGTATGGCAACTGTTGCTGATATGCATAACGACACCTGGTTGCTTAGGCGATACACCAAGGGACTGCACAATACCTTTGGAAATGTGAATATCACAGGATAGACAAGAAAACACTTGTCCATATGTACACACCATTACCCATTCTACATGATGGGTGATGCCACCCACATGGTACTATTGGAATACTCTGTTAAGTACATGCTGATGACAAAGTTACAGTTGTGTTACAGTAATAGAGCATGGCTTGGACAACAGGTATCTGTCTGTATGATACCCTTGTGGTGGTCATGTGTGTCATGTGCAGAATGCATTGTAGGCCACTGTATGCATTTCCAGTCATGGATGAACATATCCCTAGTGTGTTGGCATGTACGTGAGACTGCTATATGGCAAACAGTATTCTTCCCAGGGATGTGTGGGGCTCAGTAGGATGGCTGCATTGTATAGTGTAGTACTGCAGGGATGTCACTGACACTGGGTTTACTACATTTGTGTATCAGTTGAGGATACATCATGTAATAGGTTAATCGGTTCATACTAGGCTATCTGCCCTAGGGCAGTTATAAGCCTAGCCAGACTGTGTTTGGCTTTCGTCACCCATTTTAAATGAATTTTGCTATGGCCTTTTTCCAGGTTAGTATACTCTGCCTCTGTGTAACAGTGACACAGAAGTGAGACGTTTGTGCTGAACCTGTCAGCAGTGATGTTGGCAATGTATGTGGCTTATGTGTATTCTTTGTCATTTAGGACTACTTCTGAGCATATCTGGGAATTCCCACCCAGTTTCCTAACATAACTAAAGAAAGCCTTGTGATTATCCTTAGTGTCTTGTGCAATTATTCTCTTGAAGCTGGCCTTAGACGATTTTATGAGTGCCCGTATTTTGTTCCAAATACTGATCAGAGATGCCTTCCCTTTGTGGGATATTGCTCGATCATGTAGTAGCTACCTCCTTCTATTATTTTCTGTTATGTGGCTGGGGTCCACCAGAAAGGACGCCTGTCTTTGGAGGATTGGGTCTTGGTTATATTTGGAATTGCATGATCTGTGCATTCCTGAAGGTGTTCATAGAATGCGTTTATAAAGGATTCAGCAGTGTGGGCTGTATTTTCCACAGGCCCGGGGGCTTTGAAGGATTCCACCTCTGTCTCGGTTTTGAGGTGTGTGGAATATGCTTTAGACAACTTTTTCACTGTGGTTTTCTGGGCAGGGGCTGGGGTTGGTATGTGAATATACAGTGAGATTACTGTATGGTCTGATCTTACCAGTGAGGGATACACTTCTAGTTTGGAGCACAGAGTCCCCATGTTGGTGATGATCAGGTGCAGTATGTTTTCCCCTCTTGTGGGAGTGGTAACAAGTTGTTCCATAGCATTTGAGTTTATGAATTCTAGGAACCTTTGGTCTAGGGTGTTGGAGCTACAGTAATGCTCCCAGTCTATGTGTGGGTAGATGAAGTTGCCCAATATAATGTCGTTTGGAGAGACCTTCATATATTCATGTGTTCTTAAGTAGGCCAGGTGGGGTTCCTGGGTTTAGGTGGGTGGTCTGTAGCAGGCTATGAACTGGAAGGCAGTTTTACCCACTGTTAGTTGCACGTGGATAGTCTGTGATGCTTCATGCTGTGGCACCAACCTGGGGGTGTGGGTATCCCTGACAATTATTGATACTCACCCCCTTTCGTAGTTAGTTCCATGTTTTGGGGCTGTAATGCATGGTATGAGGTGTAACCTGGTAGTGCTAGGGTGCTCTTGGGAGCCTTGAACCAGGTTTCTGTTACTGCACAGATATCAACATTCTCCATGCTGAGTAGAGTTTGGACTGCATGCATCTTGCGGTTTAGATGTCTGGCATTGAGTATCATTACTTCTAGTTTCTTATCCCTTGTGATACCTATGTAGGTGGGTTTGTGTTTTGAGCCTTACCACCAGAATGCAAACCATTGACATTGGTAAACCGTATGACCGACAGCATACTGTCAAACCATGTCATACATGTGACCCCAGGTGAGACATATGTGTAGTACAACACAAAGTGGCCACCAATATGAACTACGTCCCGCTCACCAGGCTGAACAAGGAGAAGGTCACGGTGAGCAGCTTGTCGGGCGCTAGGATCCGCCACATAACACAAGCACTCAGGTCACTCCAAGGCAAGTACATATATGACTCAGTCATTGTCCATGCTGGTGTGAATGACCTGAGACGTACCTCCCTGGACTACATGAAAAGAGACATAGAGGAGCTCTCTGAGCATGTAGCCCAGGCCGGTATGACCCTGACCTTGAGTAGCATCTTACCCTCACCAAGAATGATGCCACAATATGAAGACAAGATGATCAATTTCAACAATTGGCTTAAGTATTGGTGTCATTCAAAGGGGATCCAATGCCTGTCAGCCTGGGATGATATACTCGACAAGCCACGATGCTTCGCTAAGGACGGCTTGCACCTGTCACCCCTGTACTTTCGGATATTGGCAAAGGCTCTTGCTACCCCCATAGTGCCTTTTTTAGGCAAGGCTCAAAAGACAAACCCACCTCCATAGGTATCACAAGGGATAAGAAACTAAGAGTAATGCTACTCAATGCCAGAAGTCTAAACCTCAAGATGCATGCACTCAAAACTCTCCTTAGCATGGAGAACATCGATATCTGTGCAGTAACAGAAACCTGATTCAGGGCTCCCGAGACACCCCAGCACTACCAGGTTATACCTCATACCATGCTTTTCGGCCCCAAAACTTGGACCGAACTACAAAAGGAGGGGGAGTATTAATATTCATCAAAGATACCCACACCTCCAGGTTGGTGGCACAGCACGAAGCATCAGAGACTATCCATGTGCAACTAACAGTGGGTAAAACTGCCTTCTGGTTTATAGCCTGCTACAGACCACCCTCCCAAACCGAGTAACCCCACTCGGCCTTCCTGAGAACACTGGAAAATATGAAGGTCTCTCCAAACATCATTATATTGGGCGACTTCAACTACCCAAACATAGACTGGGAGCATTGCTCTAGCTCCAACACCCTAGCCCAAAGGTTCCTAGAATTCATAAACTCAAATGCTATGCAACAACTTGTTACCACTCCCACAAGAGGGGAAAACATACTGGACCTGATCATCACCAACATGGGGACTCTATGCTCCAGACCAGAAGTGTATCCCTCACTGGTAAGATCAGACCATAAACTAATACAACTGGATATTCACATCCCGACCCCACCCCCTGCCCAGAAAACCACAGTGAAAAACTTCTCTAAAGCAAATTTCACACTCCTCAAAACCAAGGTGGAATCCTTCAAAGCCCCCGGGCCTGTGGAAAATACGGCCCAGACCACAGAATCCCTTATAAACGCATTCTATGAACACCTTCAGGAATGCATGGATCTTGCAATCCCAAATAAAACCAAGACCCAATCCTCCAAAGACAGACGTACTGTCTGGTGGACCCAAGCCCTAAACAAACTATACAATAGAAGGAGGAAGCTACTACATGATAGAGCAAAATCCCAAAAAGGGAAGGCATCTCTGATCAGTATTAGCAAAAAACTATGGGCACTCATAAAATCGTCTAAGGCCAGCTTCGAGAGACAAATTGCACAGGACACTAAGGATAATCACAAGGCTTTCTTTAGTTATGTTAGGAACCTGGGTGGGAATTCCCAGATATGCTCAGAATTAGTCCACAATGACAAAAAATACACCGAACCCACAGACATTGCCAACATCCTAGCTGACAGGTTCAGCGCAAACTCCCCCCCCCCTCCCCACCAAAAGGGCAAATATCTTTCCCAGCAGAGTGCTGCCCCCCTGACATCTCAGATGCTCAGGTAAGAGCCGCCCTCTCCAAAGCAAAAAACACAGCATCAGTGGGACCAGGCGGTGTCCCGGCTGCATCCTACATGAACTCCAAGAAGAGCTAAACCCAAACATAAAACTACTGTTCAATCTCAGCCTTACTACAGGATATGTACCCAAAGAGTGGCGTACAGCAACAGTGGTCCCTCTCCACAAAGGTGGTGTCTCAACGGATCCTGGAAACTATCGCCCCATAAGCCTGACTAGCTTGGTCTGCAAAGCTATGGAAAGGATCATCATGGACCTCATAAATACAGATATTGGGGACCTACAGACACTGGATCCTACCCAGTTCGGCTTTGTTAAGGGCAGATTCTGCCTCTTAAACCTGGTCGATTTCTTTGAAACAGTCACCAAGGCCATTGACGAGGGGAAGGTGGTCCACACAGCCTACCTGGACCTCGTAAAAGCCTTCGATACAATACCCCACTCGGGCATTATAGATAAGCTCACCAGCTTAAATATAAACCCCTATGTCACTAGATGGGTTGCAAACTGGCTCAAGGACAGAACCCACATGGTTAGAATTGCTGGAGCCATGTCAGACTCCAAACCAGTTATAAGTGGTGTCCCACAAGGCTCAGTCCTGGGACCTCTCTTGTTCGGTATATATTTCTCGGAGGTACAGGCCAATACGGAAGGACTGTGGCTGACCAAGTTCGCAGATGACTGCAAACTGGGTGCCATAATCGACTCTCCAGCCGACACAAGCATCCTCCAAAAGGGCCTCATAGAAACAGACAACTGGTACCAGAGCCATGGCCTCAAGCTAAACGCCAAAAAGTGTATAGTCATCCCCTTTGGCAAAAACAAAGTGCCCACAAATTACCACATAGGTGGTAATCCATTAAGTACAGAAGAAGTAATTAGGGACCTGGGGACCCAGGTTGATAGCAATCTCTCATTTGACAACCACGTGGCCAAAGTGGTTAGAAAAACATTTTATATAACCCACCTAATCATGAAGGGATTCACATCTAGATCAGGGGAGGTCATTGTGCCTCTTTACTCATCCCTCATCAGGCCCATAATTGAGTACAATGCCCCTTTTGGGATGTACCTTACCAGACACCTGCAGCAACTGGAAAGACCTTAAAAGTACCTCACCAAAAGGATCAAAGGGCTCAAACAGATGCCATATGCTGCCCAGTTAAAGAAACTCCAGCTGTACTCAGTGGCATACCGCCTGCTCAGAGGCGATCTGTGCCTGACGTATGAAGCAATGTCCAACCCGGAATTAATGGACATGCTGCACATCAGAAAATCCAAATCCCATCAAGCCACACGCTCAAGAGACTTGAACCTCAGCACTGAAATAAATAGGACATGCTGGAGGGACAGATTCATAACCCAGAGGCTCCCTTCACTCTGGAATAAAATCCCAGTCCAGGTTAGGCAAAGTCCCTCGCTGACTCTCTTCAAGAGGAATCTTGATGAGTGGATGGGAGATCGTAGGTTTACCCCGGGTATCACTTCTGTGTCACTGTTAGACAGAGGCACAGTATACTAACCTCGAAAAAGGGCATAGCAAAATTAATTTAAAATGGGTGGCGAAAGCCAAACACACTCTGGCTAGGCTTATAAATGCCCTAGGGCAGATAGCCTAGTATGAACCTATGAACCATTAACCAAACACCCATGAATTCCGAACATTGAACAGCAAGCATAACACATGCATATTTAGAACAACAGTACACATTCCAACAGCATGCAAGGTTGATTGGTGGCAACAGGCCATCAGGTTTGGATATGTGAACAGGGCACATGCATCAACGTACATGCAAATATGTATGAACCAACAGGACAAATGTCCATGGTAATTAATTGTGTATACACATACCCAGTTTGGTGTGGAATGGCATCATTTGTGAAAATAGGGTAGGGTGACGAAATATTACGTTAACAACTTAAACTACTTATACATATGCTGTACATTCCTAGTATATATCCCCTACATGTATTAGTACAGTTTCCTATATGTAACCTTAGGAATGTTGGTGATGGGAATGTTACTGCTACATTAATATACATTCCATTTTTATTCATACATGTTCATATCTGGCTGTGTTCAGGTACAGCATCCTGCTACATTTGATTTATATGGCTCTAGACAACTGTGGATGTTCAGTATTTCATACAACCATACTATCTCCATATTGCAAGGGTACAGCAACATATCCAAATTGTGGGACAGACACATTCCAGTTTCAGTACTTTATTACGCACATTTCACTCTTTGGTTGTGGCTGTCTCATTCGTTTCATTATGTACTCACTGCAGTATAACTTTATTCCAGACTTATTACAGCTTTCTTGGTAGATTCATACCCTCTTTCTCACACTCTCACTTGTTTTATTTTTACATTTCAGGATGGTACTTAATTCTAGGTGTTATTAACATTTCTTACTGGGTTACAACAATCCTTTCCAACTGACTCACTTATTTCATATGGCAGATTTTAAAAGGGATGTATTTGACACATGTCTATCCTTTGTTGATTGATTACCACTCATTTTCAGACTGAAGCAGTTATCTGATATTACAATACAGGTGGAGACTCTCTATTTGAGACTTGTTTAATGTTTATTTCTGGATTACAGGCTGCATCACTTATCTAATCTTACAGTACTAGCAGAATCTTTCTTCTAGGCTTATTTGAACTTTATTAATATGTAACAACACTGAACTCTTTTACAAGCTGTCTCACTTATATTCTATAACAATTCCAGCAAAATAATTACTAACCTGCCTGGTCGCCAGCCTATCAGCATAGGCTCGCTGATTCATGGAACAGACACCTGCAGCTGTAATATAAATGATGTAATATTGGAACATACATCTCCATACTATAGGCTAGGATAATTTCTTACATACTTAATTACATGGATACTTACTCAGTAGTGGGGCATTGGGCATTTGCCGGGCCTCCTGGATCCAACGGCTCAGCTGGTCCTGCTTACGTCTCTTCAGGTCCGCATGGTAGTGACGGACCTGTTCACCAGTCCTTGGAATGCCTGTGGAACTGGTGAGATCATGTGCCAACTGGTTCCACGCCTCTGCCTTGTATGCACCCTAGTGAACCTGGCCCTGCATGAGTTGTGCCTCATGATCATGGACTAGGAGCCAAACCATATATTTTGACTCCTCAACACCCCACCTCTGTGCTCTAAAGCGACTTCCCTCTCCTGCACCTGCCATCCTGACTGCAAATGGGTACCACAATCAGTTATGCTGTGTATTCCCGCCTATGGGGCTTATACATGCCCGTTTTCCCACACTTATCTGTGATTGGCCATTTTGGATATTTATCAGCTTAAAAAAAACCTGCTTTGTCATGCTTCTATTTCCATTCATTTCTATATATATGCTAATACTGCATTTCTCAGTACAACTGTCATGGTTTAGTGGTTCAGTACTTTGACTATGGTGCACAGTATCCTGGGTTCGAGCCTGCGCATTGTTTTTTTTTTATTTTACTACTGTCTAGACAGGCTAGGAGGTGTGTCTGTGTAAAGGCGGCTCTGATACAGCTTGCTCAACGTTGCCCACCGGTGAGCTGGTTGGCGCGGTGCGCACCTCCGCGCAAACAGCTTACGCTGGGTAACGCGTTATTTGGCTATGAGCACTCATATTACGCTGTGTGAAGCGTTGCTCAACTACGGGCACTCGTTTTAAGCGTGTTAAAGCGCTGCTCAAATCTGGGCACTCATATTACACCTGTTAAACCGCTGCTCACCTGAGGGTAGTCATATTAAGCTTGTTACAGCGCTGCTCACCTATGGGCATTCATATTAGGCTTCTTGAAGCCTTGCTCAGCTATGGGCACATAATCTCTTTTTTATATTTTATTGTGTCGGATTTCTTCAAAAATACATGGCCCATTTCATTACATTTTACTTAAATTATATATATATATATATATATATATATATATATATATATATATATATATATATGTGTGTGTGTGTGTGTGTGTGTGTGTGTGTGTGTCGGGATTGTTTCATGCTTATTTAACTAAAAATAGAGAATGATGTTGTGGGGGCTCGAACTGTGACTACCTCCTCTTTCGCCAACGTCTCTACCGCTACGCCATTGCTACTTGGCTTAATTTGCATATTTAGATCTTATATGCTTTTCACTGTCTGCTAACTGTGGCTGAGTGGAGGGCATACCTGCACAAACTAGTGCAACTACGGGAAACATTTTGGAAATTAAAAAAAAAAATTAAACTGTTATTTTTCCATTTTACATTACAGTTGGGTTTATAGTCTGTGGGGGAATGTATGGTGTTGTGTTCCTTGACATTTCCACGGACTTGCTCATGGGAGTTTACTTTCAGGACTCTGACTCTTCTGGGGGCGTGTCCCTTTGCAGAACTCGGCATTCGGACACGCCCCCTACTTTCCTACACGGACCATGTTAGCCTAGGGTATGATTCAGCATGCCCTCATGAATATGCAAGGCATGCTGACGTCATACCGTTAGACTGCAGCCTCCGTGTAAGACATATTAACTCTTACGCGGAGGTTTCGTGAATCCTGCTCACTGACTTTATTCAATATACTTCAGAGTTTTTTTAAGTATTTAAGGAAGTGTCAGAGAAATGACCTCAGTGATATGCATATAGATTTTAGATAAATTCATGCATCATGCATACATCATCCAGTGCTCTCACCAGTCACTTACTAAAGGTGAGGTCCCAAGTATATATTCAGTTAAATGAGTCCAAGGAAATGTCCTTGAGACACATTCTCCAGAGATACCTTAAACATATACGTAGTTTTGTACTACACATTACCACATTTTCATGAAATGCATTTATACTTTTTCGTATGCACTGTTTCAAAGTTCTGATTCTTTCTTTAGCAGCATACCATAACAAACACACAACATTTAAGACATTGTTGGTTATTTTTTTAAACAATACAATGCTGCATTTTACTTCATGAACTGTTAAAAAGACATGAGTCCATGGTAGTGCGTGTGACCCTATTCTGAAAATGTTTGAAGTTTGAAAACCACTTGTGATGCCAGCTAAATGCTCTTTAACAAAAGGCAACATGTAATTCTGTACATTTACATAGACTTAGAGTTTTCAGTCCATCATTAAATCACAGTTTACAAGTTTCTGAAATGGTTTGTGAGTTTGATATCCATAATTGCCTAGAGCAGCCTTGTACTGAGAAATATTTTAACTTGTCTGATGCTGAGAATAAGCTGTTTCATGAGATTACTGATAAAAGCATTCGAGTAATGAAGCCAGACAAGGGGGGTGGGTTGGTTATAATGGATTGTGTAGATTATTTGAATTATGTGAATGCATTTTTGATGGAGGATACCTACGAAGAAATATCACACAATTAAATCAATATTGCCTTTCTACAAATTGATTTGTTATTAGAAGACATGTTGCTGCAAGGTCAGATCTTTAAAAGTGATTATGATTTTATGTTGAATTGTAAGCCGACCATAGCCAGTATCTTTGGCATCCCCAGAATTCATAAAAATTTAGTTCATCCCCATTTTGACCTGTTGTGGATGCAACGCGATCAAAAACATTTTTTGTAGCAAAGCTATTAGACCACACTTAAAATGGTTTGAATAACATTGCACATATTTTTAAAGATTTGTGGCATCTTTTGAGTTTATTAAATGACACAGAATTGTATTCTAATCCCATTTTTGTTACAGCTGATGTCCACAGTTTTTGTTCTGTCATCCAGCGTGACACAGGTTTATGCTGGTTTGAGGAACAGTTGTTCCAGAAAACGGAATTACATGCTGACAAGATCAATGCAATGGTGGTATTTATGGAAATTGTTTTAAAAACAATTATTTGCATTTTGAAGGTCAGTACTTCAGGAAAACCAGTGGAGTGGCCCTGGGGGCAGCATGTACTCCCATGTTTGCCAACTGTGTCATGGCACAATGGGAAGCTCAGTTTATTTTCAAGAGTAATTTTAAAAATTGTTGGACACTTATACAAGATTCCTGGATGATACAGGAATTTTTGTCACACATTAATAATACTGTGGAGTTCTTGAAGTTTTCTCATACATTTAATGAGCAAAAAACAGCCTTTTTGGATGTGCAAGTGAGAAAGGATCAAGTTAATAGTAGGTATTGTTGCAGCATCTATAGGAAACCAAGTTTTTCAAACTCCTACCTCTATTATTCCAGCTGGCACCCTAGGCATAAAAAAAAAAGTCGGTAGTCAAGGGGCAATTAGGCTGGCTAGGATGATACCAGTGCTTGATGAATTCCACAATTAATGTGATACTTCTGATAAACATGTTTTCCAAGAGAGGCTACCCAGATGATTTTTTAAAAGAAATAAGGAATGAGGTGGTCATTAAAAGAGAAAATGGGATTTACACACCCATTTAGGGTAAGAATACTACAGGTAATACTGTTGTGACAACAAATTAAAACAAATCTATAGCTTTTGATAATAACAACAAAAATAAATTGTTTATTTCTACATTTACAATAGTACAATAGCTGGGTGCATAAACAAGAACTGGAAACTTTTTTGTCTGAAACAGACATCTTGAATAAGTTAGGGGAAAGACAACATTATTTATAGAAGAGAGAACATTTTTAAAAATTATTTAGAGTCAAACAGGAATGGTCATTTTTCTTGCCATTCAGAAAAAACAGGTAGTATATTGAGCCAAGTGTCGGCTCTGCCCAGCATTTTATGTAGGGAAGACCTCCAGGAAATTTAAGAACCGTATATATGAGCATTTATTAGATATAAGAAAAGAGAAAATTATCATTGCTGTATATAAACATATAGTGGATTTTAATACACACTCATTTGTTTTTTTTTTTTTGTTTGTTTTTTTAGTTATTGAACAGATATGTAAATGACCGTCAGGGTTGTATTACAAATGAACACCTTGATGCATGTGAGCTCAAATTGCAGTTTAGATTGAATGCCATGAACCACCCAGGGTTCAATGAGGCATGTTCCATTAATTCTGTTCTAAAACTGAAAGACTACAATGTTCTCTGAGTTAACTGGATGTTATATTGTTAACTGAATTGTTGCGTTGTTGTGTCTTTCGGCTTTTCCCGGTTAGGGGTCACCACAGCGGAAATCCGGTCCGCTAATGATTGGCAGTAGATCTTTACATGCCGAGTTGCCAGCTCTGATGCACAACCTTCAACAAAGGTATGCCCATTCACGTATGTCTCTACACAGAATACGCTTTAGCTGAGAAACGAACAGGACAACGTCTTACTCTGAGGCAACAACGCTACCGCAGCACCACCACCACAGTTATATTGTATATATAGTGTTAACTGAATACTTCGTTTTAATGGTTGACTGAAATCATGCGATTTTAGAGTTTATATTTAAACTTGTTTTTAACTCATTCACTCCAATGGAGCTCAGGAAGTTTGCACTGTAACTTCCAGTGGGCGGAGCCTACGCCTTTTGACAGAATCAAATTATGCCTTCACATTTCAAACAAATGTTCTTATTTTTGGAACCATAGTGATTAAGAAAAAAGTATAAATGGAAAACTTTTCAGCACAAACCATTTTTATAGTGGTAGCATGCTTTAGGTTCTAGGTCATAAACCGAATATTATAAGTCACAGTAAATACAGCAACTATTGCATTTATAATATTTTGTAGACAACTTACAATATCTTTCCAACTACTCAAGGTACACACATACTGTCAGCAGCATTTTATTCTTCTAGCTGAGAGCTTTCATATGAGGTCAAGGAGTTATGTCTGTGTTATTTAGTTTTTGAGATATTTAGAAAAATGTGAAAATTATATGTATATAAATTAATATAATAAAAACAACAGTTAATATCTATTTACCTGCACTAGACAGAGGTCAAATATTAATGCAGTTGAGTTTGCATTGTGTAAGCTTTAAGATGAAATATTTTAAAACCTTGTACACAGCATGGTTTTGAAATTATTGATGCAAATATGAACAAGCAATATTTCACACCTAGCGGCATCAGTAGGAGTTAACTGAAAATGCACCTGGAGGCGTTACTCGGATGTAATGAATCAATGTATTTAGTTATGATGAAGTTCTGAAAATAGTAGGAACAAAAGCTCTCAACTTCTTTAATCTATGGTTTCTACAGTTGCTGACTTAGTTGTTTCTACTTGCACTACAGTAGGTGTTTTTATCATTTATTTATTTATTTAACATTTGATCATAGTTTGTTTATTCATCTTTTCGGGTTCTCAGTTTGTGCTGTTCATATCTGGTGATCTGATGTTTTCTGTTCCGTCTGTTCCTCAATGGATGGGTCTTTGGTTACAACCTCAGATCAAACTTTGGCCACTCCAGACTTAAGGAACTATAGCTTAGGCTACTTCTCTTACCCATAATCCCCTCCTGTCTCCAACATTACCTCAAATCTCGTTTGCCGCTCATGGAGTACTGTTTGTGTACCTAAGCTTTCCTTTATAGTAGGCTGTTAGTATTTCCTTTTTATTACTATTATTGTTATTACAGTATTGATGTAGTGCTTTGAACCATGTCCTTTAAAGGAAAACTCCACCCTAGAACTAAAAGAATATGTTTTTTTTTCAGTCTATCTTTGTTTCCAGATTTATTTTAACACCTCAAAATCACTCTAAGTGCTTTATTTGTATTTTTAGCATGTTTACCACAACATGGCTACCGATGGGGCTTGATATAGCAACGTGATCTTCTGCTTCATCCCTTTCTCTTTCCCATAAAGCATTTCAAGTCTTCTTTCTGTGACTCATGCCAGACATAAGGAAGTCACTGTGAATTCCCATGCTATTGATATATAATGGGAAATGTGTGACACACTGTCAGTTTGTATTCCTTCTGCAAGAGGGCTGCTTCTTTTCTTTTGCTATCACTCTCATTTATGTTTTGCTCAGAGCTTCTTTTACACTATACTTTGAAGTTATCTAGCTGCAGTCACAGAAGTAGCTAAATTGGAGGCCTTTGCTCTAGGTGTACTTTTGTAGTCCAACATGAATTGACAGTGCCCTCCCCAACACTACTGCAAAGGTGTTAAAACTGTAACTGCAACAGTCAGCTCAGAACTGAAAGGAAGGGATGTCTAGTCTAAATGTCTTCCCCTTTGCCTGTAATAAGAGTTATGTATTTATTTAATCATTTTGCCAGCAGTAGAAAGAAATATTTATATAAACACTTTCAATTTAATTTTTGCAAGCAAGTTTCAGAAAATTCTTGATTATTTCAGTGTGTTTTATTACTAGTAACTTTTGATTAAACCCTATTTCTGTATACAAGCCATTATTATGTTAACTTATTTTTGTGTGTCCATTTCTTTTTGAGGTACAGCTGTCTTATGACATGCTGTTTTGGTAATTTCCTGACATTCTACTCATCTCCACATTTTTAAAATTACAGCAAAACAGTATTTGCCAACCTGACTTCATGATACTGGCTCAGTAACAGAATGTACTGAAATCTCACTGTAGTCTACAGCCCATGTAGCCCTGGGTGGTTCCTTACTAAATATTTTAGGGAATAAAGTATCACTTGCATTACACATACTCCACACAGCTTTGTATGGAATAGTCAGAGACTCAGATGTGCAGCTATTCAGGATGTGCAACATACTAGCTTTGGCGGGGGGAAATGTTTTGTAAAGGAGAAAGGGGTTAGCTTGTTTTTTCTGTTTTAAAAATTTTAGCAAAATGTAGGATCAGTGCATGACTGTTTTTGTTTGACTGAGTTGTTTGTAAGGTATGCAAAGTAATAGTGGGAGGACCCCACAGCAAATTAGAATAGTAAATGTATGTGCACACACAGTATAGGAAAAATTAACACAAGGAAGCTCCTTGTGTCGAGGGGGGTACCCTTGTGTTTGAAAGGTAAGAGGTATGAGAGATGTTTTATTCTGTCAATGTATGAATATGTCAGAGAAAGCAAAAGAGAAAAAAAAGTTAAAATTTATATATAAAGTTAAAACAAATTAATGAGCCCACCGCATGGTTGGGACGTAGACTGTAAATTGCGAAAACAAATTCATGAGCCCACACCATGCTTAGGGCGTACCCTACCCTGTACAACAAGTTTATGTGCCCACAGCATCTGAGAAAACAGTTTCTTGCTGGTCCTTCAGCAATATGCCAAAAATTTAAACACAAACTGCTGGATATGTCCGCATATACCTCATCATTCTAAGGCAGGGATTCCTATGATTCCCATCCCTGCATCACAAGTGTCATTTAAAAAGGACCTTAATGACATTAGTCTAACCTGGCATAATGTAACTGATTTTTCAAAGGTTGTCTCTTCAACTTGCAACCACACACCATGGAGACACATGGTATGCCAGAAATGGGACTGTATCAGTGTCAAAGCAAATGTAATGACAGCAGGCATGCAATTGTGTAGACTCTTTACACTTAAAAAGTTATGGCTGGAGGAGTGGCATGGGTGTGATAATTGACCGTTAACACAGCTGTGGTGATTGTGCCTACCCCTGGTTGCCTACAAACTGGTCTGGATGTTGTTTTGTAGGATATATTATTCCTGCTTTTCATCATTTCAAAAACCCACCATCAAGTAGACAATCCACTGGGCAGAGCAAGTATTTTCAATTTTTAATCATGGGTATGGAGTGCAAAGGACAATGATTGAAATCACCATGCTTGCTCAGAATCTACAAGAGGTGGCCAACAAACCTTCGCATAACATCACAGTGGGCAAATTGAGACATGACTGAAATGCGAACTGTGATGTTACAGAATTGAATGGCACTTTATATAATGCTTGCTGCAAAGGGGGGGTCATGTGCCCGCATAGAGAGTCAGTACTGTTCATATATTAGTGACTGCCAAGATGAACAGAAAAAACTGTCAAATTTCATTGAGCAAAGGGCCCAAGATTTGGACAAGACAGTCAAACAATGGGCACTTTTTGGATGGCTGGGCAGTATCTTTGTTAACCATGGGAAGTAGTATAATCCAGGGTATTGTCATTGTACTTTTTATTACACTTCTGATCCTTTTTGTCTTTTCTGTTTTGAAGGCTGAAATAACAAAATGTTTAACCTCACCTGCACATTCCAATCAATGACAGTTCGATTTTCACTGTCAGTGATTATGATGCTGAAGCTTTTTTGTATCAAGTTATGAAAACTAACAATATAATGAATTGTATGGTATGACACAGGTAGTGTCAAAGGGAGGAAACTTATGGAATAAGACCAGCTTATCTAAAATGTATATTAATTTCAGTTGCATTAATGATGTTAATGACAATGTATATTACATACTGTGAGCTGTGGGGTAAGCATGCAGTCCAAGGGGTTGAACACAGTGAGGAAGTTGTAATGTTTATGTAACTGTTAGGGTAGAAATGCACATTAAGATTGTATGAAAGAGAAATTAGTTGGTGTGTTAAAGGATTCCGTAAGCAATCAAAGTATTTCTGTGGGGGTTAAGATGGGTAGAAAGGAACAGTAGGTATATTAAGTAATAGCAGTGGAAGGGGTTGGTCAGTTACTAGAAAAAGGTACATCTGTATTCCTTGGCATAGAGAATGTTGCATTTCCTCCTAGGAAAAAAACGTGACTCAAAGGCTGACGTGACAATGTGTCTGTGTCACATTGTCTCAACAGACATTTTCATGGTTGGCTGCAATTAAATGTCTGTTTGGGCTTCACTGCAATACTGCAGTTAAAATGAGTGATATTTCGTTCAGAGTAGATGATGGGTGTTCCATAACAAGGTATTGGAAGGCATACTAATGTCTACGAGGCCAGGCACATGCCCATTTATACTCTGTCCTGGTCTCACAACTACAACTATGATGCTGAGTTTGTGTGTGTGTGTGTGTGTGTGTGTGTGTGTGTGTGTGTGTGTGTGTGTGTGTGTGTGTGTGTGTGTGTGTGTGTGTATACGCGATATATTACACAACTAATTTCAATTATTTACAGAATTGTTAAAATACATACACATCAGCTGAGGCCTTTGGAAGATGCTGCCAGTGCAAGTATGTTGCACATGTGCAATGTATAGTGACAATACCTTACAACAAATTAACACCAGTCATGTAATCAAACCCAAATAAAAATAAATAAATGGTTTAATTACAGCATTCAAATAAAGAGACTCTGATTAACCCCAAATAAAGTTCTGCTGTCCTAGTAGGATTTTCCTGACATTTACTCAATCAATGATTAACTCCAAATAAAGTTCATCTGTCCCAGTAGGATTTTCCTGACATTTACTCAGTTGCTTCCTACACCAAAAGCCATGGTTCGCACAGACCTTACAAAGCATCAAAGGGATCTCATTGTTGAAAGGTATCAGTCAGGAGAAGGGTACAAAACAATTTCCACAGCATTGGATATACCATGGAACACAGTGAAGACAGTCATCAAAAAGTGGAGAAAATATGGGACAAACAGTGACGTTGCAAAGAACTGGATGTCCCTCCACAACTGAGGGAAAGACTAGACAAAAACTGGTCAGGGAGACAGCCAGGAGACCTACAGCAACACTGAAGGAGCTGCCAGAATTTCTGGCAAGTACTGGTTGTGTAGTACATGTGACAATCTCCCATATTCTCCATATGTCTGGAGTTATGAGGTAGGGTTGCAAGAAGGAAGCCTCCTCTTACACAGAAAAACATCCAGGCCTGGCTAAAATTTGCCAAACAATACATCTTTGGCCCTCTTCAAAAGGAACCTTGACAACTGGATGGGAGAAAAGAAATTCAACCTGGGGATCACGTCAATCGCCCTGCTAGACAGGGGTCCAGGGAAGTAAATAGTGTGGGAAAAAATAGCAAGGGAATTGTTATGGCTAGGCTTGTATAGGCCCTATGGCCGATAGCCTAGTACCAACTTATGAACCTAATCAAGTCTCCCAAAAGCATGTGGGAAAATGTGTTATGGTCTGATGAGACCAAGGTTGAACTTTTTGGTCACAATTCCAAAAGGTATGTTTGACTCAAAAACAACACTTCGCATCACCAAACGAACACCATCCCCACAGTGAAGCATGGTGGTGGCAGTATCATGCTTTGGCATTGCTTTTCTTCAGCTGGAAGTGGGTTAGTCAAGGTGGAGGGAATTATGAACATTTCCAAATACAAGTCACTTTTTGCCCAAAACCTTCAGGCATCTGCTAGAAAGCTGAAGATGAAGAGGAATTTCACCTTTCAACACGACAGTGACCCCAAGCATACATCCAAATCAACAAAAGAAGTTAAAGTTTTGGAATGGCCTAGCCAGAGCCCAGATTTAAATCCAATATAAAATCTGTGGGGTGACCTGAACAGATGTCCTCACTATTTGACAGATTTGGAGCACTTTTGCAAGGAAGAGTAAGCAAATATTGACAAGTCAAGATGTGCCATGCTGATACACTCCTACCCAAGACGACTGAATGCTGTAATGAAATCAGAAGGTGCTTCAGCAAAGTATTGCTTAAGGGTATGCACATTTACACAACCAGCTTATTGTACATTTTTTATTGTTTATATTTTTCCCCTAATAGATTTGTTTCTCAATTGAATTGTACAGGTTCTAGGTCACATTAAAGGTGGGAAAAGTTTTGAAATGATTTATCTGTCATCATAATCCCACTCTCCTCCCATTTTCTCCCATTCCCCTCTCCTCTATGAGGATTGACTTTATTAAATACTGACAGGCATTTCAGTTTCAGACTTCATATCCTTCAGAAAATATGTGGTAACATAAGACCTTTGATGCTAGCAACGTGTAAGTTTATAAGAGCGATTTTTCATTTTTTCTCTTATTTTTGGGGCTTTGCCCCCACTATTATTTTTGACTTTGTCCAGATTTTTTGTGCAAAGAGGTGGAGAGCTATGGGCCTCCCCAGTCCTGAGAGGTCCATTATTTCCTAGTAATTCAGACCATGGAGGGCATGTTTGCACTTATTTAATGGTCTGTCTGATAAATTTGTTTTGTACTGGCTTAATTATTAGTATATATATATTGTTTAAACTTTTGATATAACATATGCACCAAGCTGAATATTTCAAAGTAGCTGTAGGATATGTAATTAGAGCAAATGCCTTGGAACACCTAGTTGATACCTCCACAAGAGGTGAAAATACCTTGGACTACATGAGTAACCACTGCAGCATCCCTATACTATTATCCCCCCAGTAAGATCCGACCACAAAGCCGTCACTTACGAAGTCACCATCTACCCCAACCCCCCTCTTGCTAGGATCAGACAAAAAAAAATCTCCAAAGCAGATTACAGCCTCCAGAGGGATGATATTAAGAGTTTCACAGATCTTCCCCCTCTGTAGGAACTGGCACCAATATAAAAAAACTACACCAAAGCACTATACAACCATTTATAAAGATGCATGGAATCAGGAATATTTGACAGGATTACATCTTCCTCCGCAAGGAAATGTAAACCTCTCTGGTGGACCTTTGCAATAAATAAACTCCATAACAAAAGGAAAAAATTGCTGTCCAAGACCAAGAAGGAGCAGATGCCCAATTGGAAGCAATGTCTCCTTAGCCTGAACAAGCAAATAAGAGCACTAGTGAAATCCTCCAAACCAAACATTGAGTCCAAATTGGCCATATCTACTAGAAACAGTTGTAAGGCCTTCTTCACAGATGTCCGCAACCTGAAAGGAAGCACCCAGATCTGTTCAGAACTGGTGGTCAAGGAGACCATATATGCAAGTGCAGTAGATATAGCAAACTTGCTGGCTGACAGATTCAGCGAGAACTTTACCCCTCTGCCCCCCCATCAGTAAATCAGGACATCCACAGTACTTGACCACTTCCCCTTATATCTATGGAACAGGTTATCACTGCTCTGTCAAAGGCAAAAATACAGCCTCCATGAGACCAGATAACATCCCTGGCTGGATACTACATGAACACAGGCAGGAAATTGCAGCACCATTAGGCATCCTGTTCAACCAAAGCCTGAGTACTGGCTTCATCCCAGCTGAGTGGAGGACAGATACTGTCATCTTTTTATACAAAAATGGAGCATCCCCCAATATGTGAAATTATACAGCCATCAGCCTAATTAGCCTGATTTGCAAGGCCATGGAATGGATCATCATGGACCTCATTAACAAGGATATTGGCAACCTACAAGCACTTGATCAAACACAGTTGGCTTCATCAAGGGGAGGTCATGTCTGCTAAATTGGGTCATCTTCTTTGAGATAGTCACCAAACCTATGGCCGAAGGCCAGATGCGGCACAGCACCTACCTTGACCTGTCCAAAGCCTTTGACACTATTCCCCACTCGGGCATAATAGATAAACTCTGTCAACTAGGCATCAATTGATATGTTACCAGATGAGTAGCAAACTGGCTCACTGATAGAATCCACGTAGTAAAAATACGCGAAACAACCTCAAGCAGTAGGCTCGTAACAAGGGGCGTACCCCAGGATTTGGTCTTGGGGCCTATGTAATTTGGGATATATTTTTCTGAGGTGTAGGCCAAAACCAGTGTGCTCTGGCTGTCCAGGTTTGCAGATGACTGCAAGCTAGGTGCTGTCATCAATTCCCCTAGTGATGTGGACATTCTCAAAGAGGGTCTCACTCAGACAAATGACTTATCTAAGAAACATGGCCTCAAGCTGAAGACCAAAAAATGCATCATTGTCCCCTTTGGGGAGAGTGACGTCCCAACTAATTATCACATTAATAACAATGTCCTAAGCAGGTAATGAGTCATGAGTACCAAGGTTGATAACCTGACTTTTGACCACCCTGTTGCTTTCATTGTATGGAAAGCCTTGTACATGGCCTACCTCATAAGTCAGGGTATCTCATCCAGGGAGAAGGAGGTCATATCATCCCTGTATGCTTCCCTAATAAGGGCCATTATTGAGTACAATGCCCTGTTTGGCATGTATCTCTCAAAGCACATGCAGCAGCTGGAGAGGCAACAGAGGTTCCTCACCAGGAGAATCCAGTGCCTCAAACATCTACCATACACAGACAGGATAAAAACCCTATCCCTCTAATCAGTCACATTAGACTCCTCAGAGGTGACCTCTCTCTGGCATACAAGGCGATTACAGACCATGCCTTAATGGGACTGCTGCATATCCACAAGTCAAGCTCCACTCCAGTAACCCACACAAGCAGCCTCAACCTGGTCTGTGACATCAATAAGACTAGTTGGCAGGACAGATTTGTGTCCCAGAGACTCCCTCATCTATGGAATAGACTCATCCTCCACATCAAGGAGGGTACCTCTTTAACCCTGTTTAAGCTCAACTGGGATAATTGGATAAGAAACAGAAAATATACCCCTGGGATTCCACCCCTGTTCCTGCTGGACAGGGGCATTGGGTGCTGATCTGTCTAAATATGGGCTAAACTCTTGGCTAGCCTTATAAGGGCCTCAGAGCCTAGTAACCTCCTTTGTATCTATTATTTCAGGAATATTACATATAAAATACAACTTATGTAGTATGTAATAATACCTTCATACCTTACACACATTTATACACACACAGACATGCACAGGCAAACAGTCGAGCAACAGACAGCATCATTTATATATATACATATGTAAATATACAAATAGATGCAACGGTAAGGCTGGACCTTACAACTGTCTCGTTGAAGATAAGTATTGGACCTGACTCCCCCACAGGAGCAACAAAACTGAAAAAAAAACAAAGCTAACTTCAGACTACTATGCAATGGTACAAAACATATTATACCTCCTGACTCCTATGCAGAGGTGTACTCAGATGCCCTGTACAAACATTTAAGCAGCTGATTAGACTCCATTTTACCTGACTCCTGAAAAAATACGACACCCTGGTGCACCTGAAATATAAACAGATTATATAACAAGAGAAAGAATGGATATCTAAGAAAAAGAGGGATGTGACTCAGTAGAGGAAGAATTCCCTCCTCAGCTTGAACAAGCAAATCAGAAATCTCATGAAATTCTTTAAAGCTAAGTATGAAGCTAAAATAGTGTCTCCAGCTAAGGATAATCATAAGGCATTCTTTAATTATGTCCGAAACTGAAAATGGAATGTCCAGCTTTGTGAAGAAGAGGTTATAGATGGTACCACTCATACTGCACTGGAGGAAATCACCCACCCTCCTAGCTGACAGATTTGGTGCAAACTTCACTCGTCTGGCCCCATTGTCCATACCCAAAGCCTACCCAACACCAGTCCTCTGCCTAGTATCTCTAGAAATCAGGTCTCACTTGAGCTCTCCAAGGCCAAAAACATGGGCGCAATGGGGCAAGATAACATCCCAGGATGCTTATTAAGCAATCTAAAACAAAACATATCAGACCCACTTACAAATCTCTTTAACCATAGCCTGAGAACTTGATTTATTCCACCGGAGTAGAGAACAGCAACAGTAATCCCTTTGCACAAATTGGGGCCTTTTACAGACCCTGGGAACTATAGACCCATAAGTCTCACCAGTCTCATCTGCAAGGCCATGGAAAGAATCATCATGAAATTGAGCAAGAGGGAGTGTATAAATACTTGGGAATTGATGAAGGATCAGTAATAAAACATGAACAAATGCGAATAAAACTCAGCAAGGAATGCTTTAGAAGACATCATTGACATCTAGGAATAAGATCCAAGCTATAAACCAATTTGCTCTTCCTGTCCTAACTTAAAGTTTTGGAGTGATTGACTGGCCTCAAAAAGATAAATTAGATATTAAAACAAGGATACTTCAGGCTCACTAAATGATTTATAAAAATCAGCGTATACCAAGATTATATATTCCCCGTTCTGAAGGAGGGATGCGCCTCCTTGAAATTGATTACACGTATAGATCTGCAATCGTGGGACTCCACACATATCTACTCATCTCACAAGATCCAAATGTAGTGAAAGTTTTGAAACATGAGGAGAATAAATCTAAGATTACTTCTCTGCTTAATCTAGCAGAAGCATATAGATGTCAAGCAGGAATGGGAATCAAACCAGAAGTAGATAGAAATGAGGCAGCAACCGAATGTGCCAAAAAACAAAAGAAAGAATATAAGGTAAAGGACCAGATGAGAAGGCTAGAAATGTGGAAAAAGCATAAATATAGTTGCAAATATAGAAAACTTCTGAAAGAACCTCATGTTGATCAGGAACGAATGCAGGAATGGTTAAGGAGAGGTGAATTCAAGCCAAGAAGTGAAAGGTTAATATTGGCAGCCCAAGATAGTGGGCTATGTACAAGCTGGTTTACAAAGTCCATTGAACATGTGGGAGAAACACTCAAATGTAGGTTTTGTAAAACTGAATTGGAATCAGTCACACACCTTGTTGTGACACACTAATGACAGGAGGACTGTTTACTGAAAGGCAAAATAATGTGGCAAGACTGTTGCACTGGGGATTGTGCCAACATTATGGTATCAACATGGCTAAAAAACACTGGAAACATGAGCCACAAAACATCATAGAAAATGATGAAGTGTATATCACATGGGATCATCCATTACCAACAGTTCAAAAGATTGATGCTAGAAAACCGGATATAGTGGTCCAAGAAAAGAAGACAAAAGTAGCATTGACCATTGAAGTTGCCACACCCAGTGACTACAGTGTCTTGCGTACAGAGAGACATAAAGTCATAAAATACCGGGATCTGCAGGCAGAAGCGAGAGCAATGTGGAAGAAAGATACCCATACAGTTCCAAAAGTTGTAGGAGCAACAGGCCTGATAACATATCTAAATACGATTGTAGATTCTTTTTTAACAATCCATGTAACCCCATATGAATTGCAGAAGGAGTCATTACTGGGCACATTGCGGGTGCTGCAAAGAGCACTTCTGGCTGACAAAGATTAAAACAATGCTAATTTCATGAACTTTAATCGTAGTTTGACTTAGGAATGGGGTCCATTCCTGTCATGGTATTAGAAACCCAAAAGACTTGGAGAAATTAAAAAATGGATTCCCCTTATCAACAAGGACATAAGCAACCTTCAAACTGTAGACCCAATCTAATTTGGTTTCATTAAGGGTAGATCATTCTTACTAAACCTAGTGGACTTCATTGAGAAAGGCACCAAAGTCCTGGCTGAAGGTAAGACAGTGCATACCACCTATATTGACCTGACCAAGGCTTTTGACACAATCCCCCACTCAGGTTTCAATGAAGAACTCCGAATTAGGGATTTCTGGCTAAAAGTATTAACATCTTTACCATAAGATTTAGCCATGAGTAAGAACTATTTATATGAGCACCCAAACAGACACCAGCCTGATTAATAGGAAAAAACAATACTCCTACTTAGGAGTGAACCTGCCAGCTATCCTAAAAGCTATGAACCAATAACTTCCCTTCTGACAAAACTATACACTGGAATTTATGCTGACAGTTTATAGATGAGCAGAAAGTGGAATTATGCGGTTTGAAAGCACACAAATTAAATGGCAGGAATTCTGTGGAAGTCTGGTACTGCAAAACATAGGTAGAAAGGTTCTGACATTGTTATTGCTCACAGAGTGGCATCACCACCAGAACATTCTGTAAGTTAGGAAGGATGAAGTCAGATATCTCAAATACTGAAAGAATATAGTCACTAGATGGCTGAGACTACACATTATACAGTTTGAAGTGTTTCAGGGAAAGACAGAAAACTACAGGGGACAGAAAAGTAATGGAAAGAAATCAGGATGCTTCTCAGTGGTTTTATGAAAAGCAAAGTTTTAGACCACGATGGAAAGGTTAAATGGTCGATTTTTATGAAGATTAAATGGCATCATGTCTTTAAGTGATATAAGAGAGGATTTGAGATTCTGAACTAGACTGTATCCTCAATCTCTTCTGTCTCTCCCCTTGTCTACTACCAAGGAAAAAGTATTGCTAAAGCAGTATAAAGCCAGAATCACTATCCAGATGTAAATCCATATTTTAATGTTCTTAAACTCCTTAACCTCACGCCTTATATGTCAGCCATTTTTCCAAGTAGTATGATTAGATTGTGTTATTTTACTCTTAAATGGTTAATTATCTTAATGATGTTTTTGTTCAGCTCATTCACTGTATTACTAGTTTGGATTAATAATAACCAAAATTTCTACTGTAAATAATCATTCGCAATTATGATTGTATTCTCCACAAGTTGTACTGTAACAATGTATTTATTAGTTTTATATATAAATATATATGTTTTTTAATTACTGGACCTTTTCCCACTAGGCATCCACTGAAAATAGTTTGCTGACTCAGTCACTTTTTCCCAGTCACCAAATGTCAATTAAACTATAAATAAGTAAGTCGCTAAGCACTTGACAGATTAGTCATTCTGGGAATGCTGGGTGATGCTTCCTAAAGCATATTTATTTAGTCCAGTGTTTTAGAAAGTCAGGTTAGCTAATATGATTTTCTCTCATATCACTAGTAAACAATGTTGGAATACAAAGGTAACTCAAACAGAGGTAGATTACATGTAGTAAGTGAAACATAACTGCATAATGCATTTCTGTTCTTTAGTGGTTGTCATAAGACAAGAGGCAGGCAATGATGTAAGGTAAAGTGAAAGACTTAGTTGGACCATGTTGTGACTTTGGTAACAGACATAGAAAAATATGTAAAGGTTAACTGTAGAAAAATCGTTTCCATTCACACACATATACAAAGTCCTTTCATGCACGCACTCTTCGTTCTCTCCTGCATTGTGCACTCTGACTCATACACTCATACTCAGCCTTTTCTGAATTCACACAGACATACACACTGCTTTCACGCACTCACAGTTCATTCTCATGTATTACTCGCTCTTTTTCATTCACACTTTCACTGTCACTTCTACATTCAGAAACACTTACTGCTTTCATGGACGCATTCACTCACAGACATGCACACAAAAAACACTAACCCACTCATACACCATGCCTTTTTTTTCCTAATCAGCCGAACATGGAATGTCTGCAAATGTTTGTGTGCAGCCGGTAGTAAAGCTGTCTGTTGGATCATTTAACTGGCCCTGACATGGAACAAATGACCTCCTATAAGAAAAAAAAGTGCAAGTTCCATAAAGCAGTAGGGAGGATGTGGAGCTAACAACTGGCTGAAACCCTATCCAGGTATAAACTGCACCTTTATAAAGTTACCGATTAAACTCTTTGTTACCATCAAGTCTGAAGCAAAAAGCATCGTCAGTAATGTGTGTATGAAATGCACTAGTAAGCAGTGAAAACCACTTAGAAACAGAGTTGAATTTTCAGGTAAAAGCAAAAGAAAGTTAAATTACACACAAATTACTTCCTCTGATTGAGGGGACGGAATCAAACAGGAAAACTTTATTTGTGCATAAACGATGGATTAACAACTGGTCTTATTTCAGTAGCTGTAACCCCCCTCCTTATTTGTGGCTCAGTCGTGATCGAGTGTCTGGACAGGTTTGAGAGGCACAGTGAGGAGGTAAGCATACCTCTTAGCTGATGCTGCTATCGATCACATCACCCTGAGACCTCACTCCGTGTATGTTTTTCTCTGTCTCTTTCTCACACATACACACACACACACACACACACACACACACACACACACACACACACACACACACACACACACACACTTTTCTGCTTTCATGTAGGCAGAATTCATTCACAAACACAGAAATTTATTTTTGTTTGGTGCATTTGTATTTTACACTCAGTAAACAGCAAAACCGCTGCTTTGGGAGTGTAAAATAATCACTCAATGAACATGCCTCGCTATCTCATACTGGATCTCAATACTCAGTCATACACACAAAAGCAGTCCGTTCTGCATTCACACACACGCACACACACACACACACACACACACACACACACACACACACACACACACACACAAATTCTGCATTTCATGCATGCATTCACTCACACACAAACAGGCAGAAACAGTAATGCACTTATACGCACACACACTTACTGGAGCAGGGTGTTTGGGGACCATTACTGTGTACATTTATGCATTTGGAAATGGGAAACGGTGAAAACGTGAAAAATTATTCATAATGCATTTGGGGAAGAACGCCATGGACTGATTTGTCAGCAGTTTAAAAAATGCAATGTACTTACCAAATCAGTAATAGCAGCTTGTCTATTTGGAAACACTTTGGCTGCAGTTTCTCCAGAGGAAGTACTTGCTCCGATACAGTTTTTACTCCTGACAGAAACAGTAATCATTAGAGAGTTCCGCAACAAGTTTTGCACTGATTTATAGCAGCTGTTAAGCGGCCCAACCTTGATAATGCCTATGTCACAATGTGGGCGGGACATCAGGAGAGAGAACTACTGATATGAATATGTCGAAGGTACGTCACGAAGTTGGAGACAAATTCCACCTGAAGGGATGCAATACAACAGAACTGGGGATGGGATTTTCTGCTCTACGCTAGGGAAGTGGTGAAAAGTAGAAACAAAAAGTTTTTTAGTGCATTATGTTAACTGCATGTGGCTAGTCTGATTTTACAGGGATAAAAGAAAACTTGCAGTTGAGTTTATATGTGGTTGAGTCCAGAGTTTTCCTTTAAACCTTCTGGGTTTAAAAGTTGCATGGCCACGGGATTCCATATTCAAGCATCTATATGAAATGTGTTCATTTTTTGGGCACTGCCCACTTTGATGAAGATGGCAGCATGTGTACTGCTTTTGGCCAGAGGGCCATAATTGAATGGCTCAACAAGCTTGTTCTAAAGGGACTTTTCCCAGCTCCTGTGGTAAAACTGTCCATTGATAGTTATTGGATCTAAGACTCCTCCCTTGCTGGAGCTTAGATTTTCACCAGAGCTGGTCTCCTTTAGACTGCAATCCCCTTTTTTGCAGGCGAGACCTGGTCACAGATCCTCTAGCTCTCCCTCCACCTCCTCTTCCGCCAGATCAGTTTGGTCTTCTAGTAGCCTGACAGAAGCTGATGTCTCTAGGATGATGAGGAAGTTCCTCAGAACCCATATTCAGTTGGAGGTTCTCCTGCCTCTGATTTCTGTTGTACCTATGAACTTTGTTCCTTCCCCCCTACCTATGCTGGCTCCCACCTCAGTCTGCTTTCTGGTTTCAGGGACTTTGGATCCAGGTTTCTCCCAGGGGCTGTCCTTATCGGATTTGAAATCTTGGTCGACTTCCACTCCAGCGACATCTCTGATTCAGTTGGTTCTGAGTATCTTGGATTTGGAAGGATCTAAGAACTGAAGTGTCTGCACCAGTTTCAGGGGTCAGGGATTGACTCTGAAGTTATTGGAGCCTTCCCTTACTCTTGGAACCTTGGTGCTAGATAGCGCATTCTTGACATCAGCCTTGGTGCAGAGTTGAATTGGTTCCCAGGACCAGCTCAAGTTGGAACCTTTGATTTCCACTGGAGTGGTGTTGGGTTCCACCTTGGCTTATGCCTTTGAGGCAGACTTCTCTTAGTTTCTTGGCTTCACCTGTTCCTCAGCAAAAGGCCTTGGGTCCTGATCCTACTCCTGCTATCCCATTGGGACAGACAGTTCCCCTGAGCATTGAAAAGCCCACATTCAGTATTCCCCTCAGTGTTCTGAGTTTTCTCTGGAGTATCCCACCACAGAGCCCCCTTGGAAACATATGTGCAAAAGGAGAAAGGAGGCATGTCAGCTCTCCCAAGAGTTTCTCACTGAAGACACGGATTTCGATGATGGGGAAGGGCCCCCCCAGATCAACTCCTTAGAATGTCTCATTTGGAAAAATCCTCAAACTCTTGAGACATAAAGGTGGTTGATCATCCAAAGCCCCCTCCCAAAAGGAATCAGTGTTTCTCAAGGCCTTTGGATCCAGCTCAGCTCAGCTACTTGGGTGTGTGCCACCCCCCAGCTGATGAGATGATGGATTTAATATCTTCATGGGCATGGAAGGAGCTGGATGTGGCTGAATGTGTTCCATGGAAACCTGATAAGTTTCTTGTGGCACAGAAGGATCACCAGCATTAGAGCAAGGGCTCAGCAGTGGATGGCATGGTAGTAGTGTCAGCAACCAAAAATGAGCTGCCCAAGAAAGCTCATCTTTCCATCCCCTAGCAGAGAGTCTAGGATATAAGATAGGTTTGGGACGCAAGTTTATACTTTAGTTAACTTCATTTTGAGGGCACTGAATTATCTGGCACATATGACAAGATTTCAGAGAGATTTGGTTGAGTAAATTCTCCAAATCTCTTTCAGGCACCATGTCTGCAGAGGACAAGAAAACTGTGGACTCAACAGCTGGTCACTCTTCAGTCTCTATCACATGCCTCCATGCACCTGATATGTAAAGCGACTGAGGGCATGAATATGTCGAAGGTACGTCACGAAGTTGGAGACAAATTCCACCTGAAGGGATGCAATACAACAGAACTGGGGATGGGATTTTCTGCTGGCTCAGGCATTACCATAAGGAGACATGCTGGGATGTACTGGTATGACTTTGCGGAGCCTTTCAAGTCAATGCCTCTTTTGATGGTTTGACCCTTTTCAAACCAACAAGTTCACTCTCTCTAGAAGTAAACAAGATGAGAAATCCCTTTCTGCAGCAGGCATCTAGCTCTCTACCTCTCTGAGATCTTTCTCTAGAAACCAAAAAGGAGGTAGGAAGCTGTTGTTCTGGTAGTCCGAGGGATATTTCCGTGATACTCCCGTAGATAGATTCTCCAGGACAGAAGGGGAATTCTAATGGCGGATGTTGCCTGTGAGGCCAAAGAGGCCCACAAAACCTGAGGCTTCAGGGGTCCTTTTGCACCCAGAGGCCTGGACATCCATCACTGAAGACATCTGGGTGCAGAGGATCATAACCATAGGCTATTCCATTCCCTTTCTTTATCTCCCTCCTTCATCAAAGAAACCCCAACATGCCACCCTCTTAAGGGAAGGCAGCTGCCATAGAAATAAAAAAGCTGCTGGACAAGCTTGTCAACCAGGATGTCCCAGCACACCAACATGGATCTGGAATTTACTCTAAGTTCTTTTTGGTGCCAATGAAGAATGTGGACCTCAGGGGAATTTTGGACCTCAATCATCTCAACCAATGTGTCAAACACATGAAGCTCTGAATGGTCACAGTACAGTCCATCCTCCCCTGTTAAGGAAGGATGTTTTAGGATGTGCTTGATAGACTTTCAGGATAAGTACTATTACATTATGATAGAGAGGTGATCTAGAACGTTTGTCTGCCTCCATATGGGAGCCACTTATTTTATTTTTGAGGCCTGCCCTTTGGTCTTATCACAGCCCCCCAGGTGTTCACCAAGTGTATGGCAGTGGTTGTAGCTCAACTCAGACTGCAAGCATTCTGGGTGTTCCCATATCCAGGTGATTGGCTCATTACTACTCCTACCAGGTCTCTTCATGTTTGGGCCAGAGACTATCCCCTCCATCTTTGTTCGCAGTTGGGGCTCGCAGTAAATCTGACAAATCTACATTTCTTCAGATATTGGAATTCACAGGTGCCCATCTGTATATGACAGCCAGGATAGCAAAGCTGCCAGACAACAGATTATCCACCCTGCAAAACCAGGCACTAAGGATTCTGTCCTGTGCAGTGCTGCCAACCAGATTGGTTCACCAGCTTTTTGGATTGATGGCAGCCTTTATCACCCTTGCCACTCTGGCCAGATATTACATGAGAGTTCTACAGTAGACACTTGTGGCACATTGGTCCATCAGGTACCAATCCATGAGTTTTCAAATTAATCTGACAGACATTTACAGGGCACATATAATGTGGTGGATTCAGTCTCCCAAGGTATCTCAAGGCCATCCGTTTGCATTCCCCCCCAAGGCCACTGTGACCACAGATGCTTCCCAGCTAGGGTGGGGGTCATTATATGGGGGAGACCATCCAAGGCACATGGTCTCCCTGAGAGGCCAGTCTCCATATCAGTGATCTAGAGATGAGGGCAGTTCTTGTAGCATTGCAGGCTTTCCAGGTCATTCTCTCTCTCTAGGGGTGTTTTCTGTCGAGGGTCATTCTCTCTCTAGGAATGTTTTCTATCCAGACAGACATGTCAGTCTTCTGGTACATTAACAAACAAGGGGGAACCCATTCCTATCCATTATGTTGAGAAGTGATGAGAGTGTGGTTGTGGGCAGTATCTTCCAATCGCTTTTTGGTAGCAACACGTATAGTGGGGAAGTCCAGTTTCTGGCGGATAGGTTGAGCAGGCCTGTCCTTCTACTTCATGAGTGGTCTCTCAATCCGACAGTAGCAGAACAGATTTTTCGTCACTGGGTGCGACCATGCTGCAGTCTTTTTGCCTCTCCCCAAAACAACAAATGTAGCAAGTTCTTTGCCCTGGTACCCCTGGAGGGGGAGTCACCAAATGATGCACTGACACACATTTGCCCCCCTCCCAGGTCTTCTCTGTGCCTTTTCTCCTACTTCTCAGATTCCAAAGTTTCTGCAGAAAGCATCAGAGAGGAAGATTACTGTCATCCTCATTGCCCTGTTCTGGCCTCATCCAATGTGGTTTCCTTTTCTTTGGACTCATTTTATTCACTCCCCTGTGTACTGCATCCTGATCCAGGACTTCTGTCTCACTCTTCTGTCAGCCTTCATCTGGGCATTCAGGCCCTCATGTTAGCCACTTAGTTTCTCCACTTCTAATGATGGCTATTCATTCCAGGCTGTCTTCCCCAGTAATCCACATTCGTCTTCCCAAAGACCATCTGCCAAGAGAATTTACAAAAGTAAATTCCTGCATTAAAAAGCGTATTATTGATCTACACCCCCACAAGGGACTTCCATTGTGGTGATAAATTTCTGCTAACCACTACTAAAGCAAATAATTAATTGGATGACTCACTATACTCCTATTACATTTTCAAACTCTGGTATACCATCCCTACTCAAGTAAGAATAACCAGCAAACTGCCAGGCTGTAAAATTCAGCTCAAACAATGTGTCATGCTGATGTTTATCACCAGGTTGAGACCTCTAGTGAAAGCACAAACTTCTTATTTTTTGCTCTTACCTTTTTGCCTTCCTCTACTACACACACACACACACACACACACACACACACCCATATATATATTTGATGTGAAATGTAACTATTGTTTTTCTAAGAATTGCCTGAAATTCACCTGTTAATATAAATGTACTGTGATGGAGCTTTTCTTCCCAGGCCTGTGCCGAAAGTGGGCTCTGCCCACTCAGACTTTCCCGTCAACAAAGACAAATAAGTAAATAAATGAAAGAGATTTTCTATTTGGGCCTCCCAAAACAGTCACAATCCCTTTTCAGTACTTCTCCCTGCGATCTTAAGACTTTTTGCCATCATATTTCAGGTTAGGGCCAATTATTCTACCATTAATGTCCAGTTAGTGGCTTTTTCCAATTTTCATTTGGTGAAAATTATGCTATGATGTGAAATTGTTCGATCTCGCCATTTGTTCTTACACACGGGTTCGGAGCCAATCCTCAGCTTTCCAGGACACATATTTTCTTACTAAGGATATGCCAGTTGATGCCATGGTGGTGGTGGCAGCCACCAAAAAGGTAATCTCAGAAACTTCCTCATCTATCCATCATCGGATCATGGATAGATATGAAAAGCGCACTTACAGTTCAGCGACTTTTGCATTGCGTTCGCTTAACTATCTAACCCATTTTACTAGACTGCAAAGAGATCTCCTAAAAGAGCTCGGAGATACTTTTCAGGGTACAGTAGCTGCAGGAGCTTCAGATAAAGTTTCCTCCCCGCTTGCTGTCCTCAGTTCCATAGTAAACTCGTCCATGCGCCTCATTTCATATGCAGTTGATAGAATGAGTAGGGCAGTGGGTACAGGAATTGCTCTTAGGAGACACTTCTGGATGTGCTTGTCTTCCTTCGCAGAGCCCTTTAAGTCACCCTTCGTCAATACCCCTTTTGATGGCTCATCCCTTTTTGGGCCCAAAGTTAAGGAAACTTTGACCAGGTGTGAGCAGGAAGGAAAGACTCTGTCTGCCATCGGAGTCCATTTTTCCACCCCTACCAGACGATATCCCAAGGGTCAAAGGGGAGGAAAGATGTGGTTCCGCAAAGCCCAAGGAGCCTTTCAGGACACACGTGGTGAACCCCCCCTCCAGGGGCAGAGGAGGGAGCAGTAATGGAAGATGCCACCCTCATGGCAGAGGGGGGTCTGCAAAACCAGGGTGACAGAGATCAGTTCTTTGGGAAGCCCTACCAGCGCTCCTGAAAGGAGGCTCGACTGTCCTACTGTGGAGGCAGTCGGGGGTCGCTTATCTTTGTAGCCAGATGCCTGGCTCAAAATATCAAATGAGAACTGGATACAAAGTATCATTTACAGAGGATATTTCATTCCTTTCGCCACATCCCCTCCATTGACAGGAAAAATCTCAGACGTTCCACCCAGTTACAGGGAACAGGCAACAATAGAGGTCCGATTGTTGCTAATAAAAAGAGTCATCCAACCAGTCCCAGCAGACCAGATAGGATCCGGTACTTACTTAAGATTCTTTTTAATTCCAAAAAAGACAGGGGACTGGAGACTTATTTTGGACCTCAGCAGACTAAACAGATCTGTCAAGAAAGAGAAGTTTCGGATGGTCACGCTTCAGTCGATACATCCCTTTTTAGGGAAAGACAGTTGGATGTTCTTGACAGATCTTCAGGATGCGTCCTACCACATAAAAATGGCCAGACCATCCAGAAATCATCAGCACTTCCGGCTGGGAGCCAATCATTACCAGTTTCGAGCCCTGCCCTTTGGTCTCACTACAGCCCCTAGAGTGTTCACTAAATGCATGGCTGTGGTCACGGCTCACCTGGGACGTTTAGGATTCCAGGTGTTTCCGTACTTAGACGATTGGCTTCTCACCGCCACCAGCAGGCATCAACTCATACAAGCCAGGGACACCACTCTTCCACTCTGCAGTCAGCTGGGCATTACAATAAACTCAGGAAAATCTGCCTTGTCACCATCGCAACATACTGTTTTTATCGGAGCAGAATTGGACACCACACCACCACCACCACTCTGAGACTTCCAGCAGAAAGAGCCTTATTACTCCATCAGTAGGTCCACAATATTATATCTAAAAACAAGGCTCCAGCATCAGAAGTACTAAAATTGTTAGGCATGATGGCAGCTGCAATATTAGCCATACCGTTGGGTTGCATGCACTGTTGTTCACTCAATGGTTTTACCAAGAGCTCCCAATGTCTCATCTTATAATGATCACGAACACATGCAAAAAGGATCTTCAGTGGTGGTTGACCTGTCTTCATGTCACAATAGGTCATCATTTTGTTCTACCCCCACCAGCGGCCACAGTGACCACGGACGCTGCCCTGATAGGGTGGGAGGGCATTTTCAGGGAAGAACAGCCCAAGGCACATGGACCGATCAAGAGACACATTTGCATATCAATGTCTTAAAGATGAGAGCAGTACTTTTAGAGTTGCAGTACTTCCAGGACTCACTTCCTCTGAGTACAATTGCGATTCAGACAGACAACATGTCAGTGGTCTGGTACTTGAACAAACAAGGAGGAACCAGGTCCTACCCCCTTTGTCGCAAGACCCTAAGAGTATGACAATGGGCTACATCCACCCAGTGCTTTCTGTTAGCAATGCACATCCTGTGGAAATCCAGCGTGATAGCAGACAAGCTGAGCAGAGCAATTTTGTTGCCTCACGAGTGGTCCCTCAGGCAAGAAATAGTGGACAGGATATTCCGCAGGTGGGACCAGCCTTGCTCCGACCTTCTTGCCAACCACATGAACACGAAATGCAGAAGCTACTTTGCCCTAATTCCCCCTCCGCGAGAAGTCCCAAGGGACGCACTCATACATGATTGGCTTCCGGGTCTCCTCTACGCACTCCCACCAATTCCATTGACACCCAAAGTACTATAGTAAGCAAAAGCCCTGGGAAGGACCAGCATTCTAATAGCCCCTCATTGGCCTCATCAGATTTGGTTCCCCTTCCTTCGACTTCATCAATTGGAGGACCCCTGGATTCTGGACCCAGTTTCAGAACTTCTGACGCACTTATCGGGGGAACTTCATCCCTCTCTTCAGTCCCTGAAGCTGACAGCTTGGCTGCTCCAATTCCCATCATAGTCAGGTTCCATAACCTTTCTAATGAGACGCAGCAAATTCTAATATCCTCTCATAAATCCTCTACGAGGAAGCTATACCTTAGCAAATGGAAAAAAATGTTCTATACGGGCCTCTCAAAACAACATTGATCCCTACCTAGTTCCTGTGGCTTCTATACTAGAGTTCTTGACCATGATTTTCAACAAAGGAGCTGCAGCAGCAACAGTTTGGGTTCAACTTGCTGCTATCTCTAATTTTCACCTTGGATTTGAAGGATTGAACATAATGTTACACAAACTATCCAAAGTCTTTCTCAAAGGGACCTTTCATCTCAGACCACCGGTGAAATCTCCGTATACCCCATGGAATCTAAATTTTATGCTTTCCCGCATTATTCTCCCTCCATTCGAACCAGCTTCCTCATGTGATTTGAAATATTTGTCATGGAAGACTATCTTTTTAGTAGCTATCACTTCTGCTCGCAGAGTGTCAGAGCTTCAAGCCTTGTCCATTAAGCCTCCTTATTTGATTTTCCATGCTGACAGAGTCTCACTTTGAACTAATCCCTCCTTTTTGCCTAAAGTTTGTACTGAAGCTAACCTTAACCAAATTATTGATTTGCCAGTGTTCTTCCCCAATCATTCCTATAACTTAGAGTATATGCTGCGCAAGCTTAATGTTCATAGACAGCTCAGATTTTACTTGGATAGGACAAAAGACTTTGGAAAATCAGAACAACTTTTCGTTTCCTTTTCAGATTCCAGAAAAGGTATGCCAGTGGCAAAAACAACTCTAAGTAGTTATCCGACTGTATCACATTTGCTTATTCAGCTGCTAATATGCCCTTACAACAAAAAATTTTGGCTCATTCTACCAGAGCAGTATCTACATCCTCTGCTTTTTCTGCTAGACTTCCTATAGATAACATTTGTGCAGCAGCCACTTGGTCAAGACCTCATACCTTTATCACTCATTACAAAGTTGACAGGGCCTCCTTTGGGTCTGCTATCCTGAAAAGCATACTCCCGTGAGCCACCCGAGATTGATGGTGCTTGGGATGCTACCCATCTGTAAGAATGAACGGTGCGATAGAACAACTTCACATAAAGACGTTATGTACTTACCATAATGTTCCATGTGAGTTGTTCATCTCGCCTTCATTCTTACTTCCCACCCTCCTACCCCCTCCAGGGTTTTTCGAAGACCGAGATGCTGGATTCTTCCTGGTTGCTCAACTCTTCTATAGCTTTCTCTTATAGAGTGATAGAATATCATATGTTATCATTATACGCAGCAAACAAGATCTGAGGGAACTCTAGGTGTATCATGGGATAGGGACTTGGCCTCGGGCTCTCTGAAGACCTCGAGCTTTGTAGTAGGCTGACTTGGCTCTGAACCCATCATAAGAATGAAGGTGAGATGAACAACTCACATGGAACATTATGATAACTACAAAACTTCTTTTCTGCATGTATTACTTCCACAGTTCCTATTTTTTCTATGTGATTTGCTCCTACCCACTTTCAGTTCTTTTATCTCAGTTTCTATATTCACTACTTCTAGTATGGTTGGTTTAGTCTTTGATTTCCAGTTTTAGTAATTGCTTTTTTGGCAGCCACCAGAATTAAACTTAGCAAGGCCTTACTTTGTCTAGGCTTTTCCAATTCTGTGTCCCAACTCAGAAGAATCCCTTCCTTAGCAAGAGACATTTGCTCACCCATTATTTCTGACAAAGTAGTCCGCAAAGAATTTTAAAGTCTGCCAACTCATTACAATCCCAAAAAATATACCACTTTTTTCTCCATCACACCTCCAACATTTGCAATCTACTTTAGGAAAAATTCTTTTAACTCTACTTGGGGTGTAAAAATATCTATGAAAACACTTCCAAGCAAGGATCGTTAACCTTCTGGATATTGTTGCATACTTGGCTGTCCTACATATGTCCTCTGATTGTTCTCTTGTAAATTGTTTTACCTTGTCTCTCATTTTAATCTTATTCTTATAGTTATGCAATATTTTCAGTGCCTTACAAATTATCCTTTTATAAGAGAAGCTTCTGTTCTAGGTTCAACTGAAAACTCTGCTAGAGCATATCTTCCACTTAAGGTTCCCCTATCCCTTTCTCTTTGCCTGTACGCTGATATCAATCTCTGATAGGGTGGGCAGTTTTGTTTCTGCAGTCCAAACATCATCTTGGCCTCGTCCCATTTTATTACCTTTCCCTGTCTAGCTATTTGCTCATAATACCTTGGTTCCTTTGCCAGTTATCTCCAGTTAATTCCACTCCTCTCTTGCCTATTTCTGTAACCTTATTTGCAGTCATCCCTATTGGCAAAATGTCCTGTCTCCATTTTCATGTTGGATTAGTTCTTAGAATACTTTCTGCTACTTTATGAATATAACATTTTGTATGGTTGTTGTGAAGATAGGTGAAGGCTGCCAGCCTAGCCAGATATAATTTTCTAGATAATTCTGTCATTTGTAAATATTAATATAAGCCACAGGCTTGTTCTCTTAAATGGGAAAAAATGTTGTTAAATGTGGAACTGCAAAACTGTAACAACAGTGCACTCTGCTGTAGCAAAGCTGATAAGTCAAGCATTTCATGACTGTCTTTGATCTCAGGGCTTGGAACCGATATGTCTGGATGAAGGAATTCTGGCTATTGTCTTGAGACAAGAGTTAATTGTTAGAATTTGCATGTATAATTTCTTTTATTGTTCTGGCTTCCTGACCAGCTGCAAGATCAAGCGATATTAACCTCTGAGAGTCTGTTAGCCTGCAAACCAGCAAGAAATGATGTAATCTGAAATGAATCAGTGGTGCTGTGTTATCAATTTAAGGACAGAAAGAAGGAGAGCATTAGAGCATTTGTCTTGAGAACATCCAACTCACCACACTGCTTGTATCTATATGTAAGCAGGATCTTAGACTTTAGTGTTTCTGTTAGAAATAGCTAGGAATTAGGAAGATTAGACTGTGTTTTTCTGTGATGTCAGAACTTTTCTACTGTATTATTTTAAACATTTCTCTGTGATCTCTGAACTCTTGCTAGCACTGTGTAGTAAGAAATATTGTCTTGTGTTTTTATTATTTATTATTAAATATTTTTAAACCTTTCAACTGTGGCTGTTTTGTGTAGAGATAATTTAAGCTCTAAGAGTACATTGCATGTATATAGTGATATTGTACCAAGTCACTCTAAATAAGCTTTGCTGTTCAGTCACACTTACCATTTGGATAATAATATTGCACAGTAATAATTGGACACCCTTTAATAAGGGCCTTTGAGTAGCTGATAAATATTAGCTGGGTGGTGGCAGTGATTTCTACCATATAGTCTGGGTAAAGAGGGCACAGCTGGAGTACCTGTGGCAGCCTTCCCCAGGAGTATCTGTGCGGTTGTATATAACTCTTATCTCAAAGTGTGTGTGCGTCAGCTACTTGGGCAGGGACATGAAACACTGGTTGGATAGAGAAGGTACTGGAGGTTTTAACTTGCCCACTAGGCTGAGATCTAGACCCTATAGCTGTGCCATTGGGGAGTCTTATTGGGGACCTGGAGAGAGAGGGAGACACCAGCCCCAGACTGATTGTGATCTCTGTGTGCTCTTAAGGGAAATTGTACTTTACTGTGTGTGTATTTATTATCCTTTCACTATATGGACGCTCCACACTGGTGTTAGTGGTGATGACTGAGGCTCATTGATTGCTGGGCCAGTGCACGGGCGTCACAGTTGTTATTATTATATTTAAGGATCTGCACCCAAAATCCCATTCTGCCTTCATATCTTGACTCCCCCACTTCATCATCATCCCTTTTCATTTTGAAGTATAACCTCCTGCTTGTGTTGTGTATATGAGCCTAAACTGTGTAGCTCTAAAATATCCCTTCAGAATAGGTAATCCTAAACCACCTTGTTTTGTTGGAAGGATCAATTTATCCCGCATAACTCTTGCCTTCTTCCCCTCCCAGATAAATTCCTTCAGCTATTTATTAATTATTGTCCACAACTTCTCCTGTGGTTGATAAAATATGTCTGACCCATGTATAAAATTAAAGGGACTAAAATATTTTCAGTACTTATATCAAAAATGCTGACACTTCACCACAAGAATAAAATACTAATACTTTAATCAGTGTAAAATGTTAAGCACTTTCATTCTTGCGTTTTGGCTTCATCAGAATGTGAAACATCACTAAACATGTGAGATTTAAGTACATTTAGTATGCATAAAACTTTTCTGTGTCATCATTTAACAGTAAAAGAATCAAGAAGTGAAGAATGAACAAAAAAGTCATAACAAACTCAAAAATTTGCTAATACAAGCAAAATACTGTTTAAAAATTACTCATAAATCTATAGTTCAGCAGCTCTTATTTTTAATACACTAATTATGCTAACAATATCATTTAAACCAAAAGGGTACATTGCATCAGCTTTAAGTTGCCACCTAAGCTCCCGTAATTCGTTTATTCTTCTAATAAAGTCACATGTTTAGTGATGTATTACATTCTGAAGAAGTCCAAATGTAGAGAAGAAAGCACTTGACGTTTTACACTGATTAAAGTATTAGCATTTTATTCTTGTAGTGAAATATCAGCATTCTTTTGTTTTTGTTAAGTTTTAACTTTAAGAAAGAGGTGTGGAAGATGACTGGTGTTTAGTTCAAAGCTTGTATCTTACTACCCATATTCGTAAACAAGAGCTTCCAGTTTCTCAGGTTTTGTATTATCTTTTGTTTAGTTTCTTCCCACATATTTGTTTAACTGTTGTAGGCTACACACTCAAATGCGCTAGCCTGTTTAAAGCATTTACAGTGTTTTTCTGTTAAGTTACTGTTGTTCTGTTGAAATAAGAAAAAAAAATATCCTTATTTCTTGCCTTTTCTGAACTAGAGTAGTCCAGATTTCAGGTTTTGCTGAATTCTGGGCTGTGGTATAAGTTCCTGTGTTGCCCATATCCTTACTTGGATAGGAGGAAGCTTCTCTGTTCACCAGTGAGAGTGGGGAGCTTTGAGCAGCCTATCTGTCCCTGGAGGAGTGGTCTCAGCCAAGCAACTAGTAGCTTATTGGCCGTTTTTGGCCAATTCCTATCTCTTTCAAGTTCCCTGCCTTAAAACCTGCATTTGCACGGTTTTGCGCTTGTTTTAGACTCAGCACAGCTCCTCGTGGTCCTGCAGAGTGTTACAAGCAGCAGAGAGACGAAAAGAGAGACTTTAAACAGATTAAGTATTTTTTCTCTGCCTTTCTACTTGCGACTGTATATTCTCACCGAAAAGCGAGTTTCTAGCTATTCTAATATCTGAAAAAGCTTGTTTTTGCATTTTTACTGTTCCTGCACTTCTTTAAATCGTTTTTGTGTTGTTTAACTGTTGTAGGCTACACACTCAAGTGCGCTAGCCTGTTTAAAGCATTTACAGTGTTTTTCTGTTAAGTTACTGTTGTTTTGTTGAAAAAAAAAATATATATATATATATATCCTTGTTTCCCGCCTTTTCTGAACTAGAGTAGTCCAGATTTCAGATTTTGCTGAATTCTGGGCTGTGGTATAAGTTCCTGTATTGCCCATATCCTTACTTGGATAGGATGAAGCTTCTCTGTTCACCAGTGGGAGTGGGGAGCTTAGAGCAGCCTATCTGTCCCTGGAGGAGTGGTCTCAGCCCAGCAACTAGTAGCTTATTGGCTGTTTTGGGCTACTTCCTATCTCTTTCAAGTTCCCTGCCTTAAAACCTGCATTTGTGCGGTTTTGCGCGATTTTGTGCATTGCGCAATGTCGCACAACATCGCACAGTGCCGTTTTAAACTATTCCCAGCTCCACAAAGTCTGCTCTTCAATTTTTCTCTTAGAACTAGTCAAACTCTCAAAATAAGCACTCTCCCTTCATTCTACAGCCCAGCACTTGCTCAAATTTCTCAGTAAGCACTAACAAACTTTAGCACTACACCCCCTTATACTATCCAGAAGTACAAGGCTCCCTATTCGTCCATTCCAGACAATCAATAAGTCAGTTCTTTAAACCATCCAGGCATGTCCAAAGCACAGTTTCAGGTGTACTCTCCAGTCCAGCTAGTGAATCTGGGAATCTTGAGGCAATGTTACAATTGCCTTATGTACACAGACAACCCTCTCCTCCTTCCAACAAACTCAAATATATGTGAGAGATGCAACTATACAGCCAAATTGGAGGCCGAGCTCTCTCAACCCAAGACTGGCACAGTCAGTCAGGAGGAGAAGGAAACCACTCGCACCACACAACCAGTCTCACATAGACCAATCGCACCAGCAAACAAGACACATAAACTCACAAAAACATACTCGGAGGCTCTAAATAAAAATCTGCCAAAGCAACAGAGACCTCCAAAGCAGACATCCAAGCAACCGCTACCCCACAACAACTTTCACGTATCACATGCTTCACAAAGTCAGTGTGCCACGCAGTCGCAGCCCCTAAGGCTAAATAACACACCTAATACACTAGTAATTGGAGATTCTATTGTCAGGCACACTGACGTCCCACTCACCAAACTGAAGAAGGAGAACATCACTGTAAGCTGCCTGTCGGGTGCCAGGATCCGCCACATAACATAAGCACTCAGGTCACTCCACAGCAGGTACAAATATGACTCTGTCATTGTCCATGTTGGTGTGAATGACCTGAGATGTACCTCCCTGGACTACATGAAAAGAGACATAGAGGAGCTCTCTGATCATGTAGCCCAGGCCGGTATGACCCTGACCCTGAGTAGCATCTTGCCCTCCCCAAGAATGATGCCACAGTATAAAGACAAAATGATCAATTTTAACAATTGGCTAAGCTATTGGTGTCATTCAAAGGGGATCCAGTATCTGTCAGCCTGGGATGACATACTCGACAAGCCACGTTGCTTCGCCAGGGACGGCTTGCACCTGTCACCCTTAGGCTTTCAAATACTGGCTAAGGCGCTTGCCACCCCCATAGTGCCTTTTTTAGGCAAGGCTCAAAAGACAAACCCACCTCCATAGACAATACCAGAAACAAAAAACTAAGGGTAATGCTACTCAACACCAGAAGTTTAAACCTCAAGATGCACACACTCGAGGCACTCCTCAGTATGGAGAAAATCGATATCTGTGCAGTAACAGAAACCTGGTTCAAGGCCCCAGAGAGCACCCCAGCACTACCAGGATTCAGCTCATACCATTCTTTTTGGCCCCAGAACTCGGACCGAAATACTAAAGGCAGGGGAGTATACATTTTCATCAAGGATACACACACCTCCAGATTAGTGGCACTGCACGGGGCAGCGGAAACCATCCAAGTGCAACTAACAGCAAGTAAAACTGCTTTTCAGTTTGTAGCCTGCTACAGATCACCCACCTTGTCTCAGGATCCCCACTCGGCATTCGTGAGAACATTGGAGAATATGAAGGTCTCACCAAACACCATGATATTGGGGGATTTCAACTACCCAAACATTGACTGGGAAAACGACTCAATTCCCAACTCTTTCGCCCAACTGTTCCTGGAGTTTATAAACTCAAATGCCATGGAACAACTGGTCACCACTCCCACAAGAGGGGACAACATATTGGACTTGGTCATCACCAACATGGGGGCTCAGTGTTCCACACCAGAGGTAAACCCCTCGTTGGTAAGATCAGACCATAAACTAATCACAATGGACATCCACATCCCGACCCCACCCCCAGCCAAGGAAACCACTGTGAAAAATTTCTCAAAAGCAAACTTCACACTTCTCAAGACCGAGGTGGAAAGTTTCAAAGCCCCCGGGCTAATGGAAAATGCTACCCAAACTGCAGAATCCTTTACAAATGCACTCTATGAGCACCTACAGGAATGCATGGATCGTGCCATCCCAAGTAAAACCAAGACTCACTCCTCCAAAAACAGGAGACCAGTCTGGTGGACCCCGGCCATAAATAAGCTATACAACAGAAGGAGGAAACTATTACATGATAAGGCAAAATCCCAAAAAGGGAAGGCATCCCTGATCAGTACTAGCAAGAAACTTCGATCCCTCATAAAATCATCAAAGGCTAGCTTTGAAAGAAAAATCGCCAAAGACTCTAAAGATAATCACAAGGCGTTCTTTAGCTGCATCAAGAATCTGGGTGGCAACTCTCAGATCTGCTCTGAGCTGGTGCAAAATGGCACAAAATACACTGAACCCACTGACATTGCCAACATCCTGGCGGACAGGTTCAGTGCAAACTTTACCTCCCTTCCCCCCCAAAAGGGCCAGTGTCTATCCCAGAAGAATGTAGTCCCCCAGACATCACAGACACACAGGTGAAAGCAGCCCTCTTCAAAGTAAAAAACACAGCATCAATGGGACCGGATGGTATCCCGGGCTGCATCTTACATGAGCTCCAAAATTAACTAAACCCTCACATAAATTCACTATTCCAACTCAGCCTTACCACAGTTTATGTACCCAAAGAATGGTGTACAGCAACAGTGATCCCGCACCACAAAGGTGGCGCCACAATGGATCCCGGGAACTATCGCCCTATAAGCCTGACTAGCCTGGTCTGCAAGGCTATGGAGCGCATCATCATGGATCTCATAAACAAAGACATTGGGAACCTCCAAACACTGGACCCTACCCAATTCGGCTTTGTTAAAGGCAGATCTTGCCTCTTAAACCTAGTTGACTTCTTCGAAATAGTAACCAAAGCCATAGATGAGGGAAAGGTAGTCCACACAGCCTACCTGGACCTCGCAAAGGCCTTCGACACAATACCCCACTCTGGCATCATAAATAAGCTTACCAGCGTAAATATTAACCCATATGTCACAAGATGGGTTGCAAACTGGCTCAGGGATAGAACTCACATGGTCAGAGTCGCGGGTGCCATGTCCGACTCTAAACCGGTTACAAGTGGCGTCCCACAGGGCTCAGTCCTTGTTCGGTATATACTTCTCTGAGGTGCAGGCAAACACGGGAGGACTGTGGCTTACCAAGTTCACAGATGATTGCAAACTGGGAGCTATAATCGACTTGCCGGCTGACACAAGCATACTCCAGAAGGGCCTTACGGAGACGGATACCTGGTGTCAGAACCATGGCCTCAAGCTAAATGCCAAAAAGTGCATAGTCATCCCCTTTGGGAAAAACAAAGTGCCCACAAACTACCACATAGGAGGTAATCCACTAAGTATGGAAGAAGTAATTAGGGATCTGGGGACCCATGTAGATAGTAACCTCTCCTTTGACAATCACATTGCCAAAGTGGTTAGAAAAACCTTCTATATAGCTCACCTAGTCACAAAAGGGTTCACATCTAGATCAAGAGAGGTAATTGTGCCCCTCTACTCATTGCTCATCAGGCCCATAATTGAGTACAATGCCCCATTTGGGATGTACCTTACCCAACACCTGCAACAGCTGGAGAGACCTCAAAAATACCTCACCAAGATGTTCGTGGGCCTCAAACAGATGCCCTATGCAGCTCGACTAAAGAAACTCCAGCTCTACTCAGTTAATTACTGCCTACTCAGAGGCGATCGCTGCCTGATGTACAAGGCCATGTCTAACCCGGAATTGTTGGACATGCTCCACCTCAAGAAAACCAAATCCATTAGAGCTACATGCTCCAGGGATTTAAACCTTAGCACAACAATAAATAGGACATGCTGGAGGGATAGATTCATATCCCAAAGGCTTCCCTCGCTCTGGAATAGAATCCCAGTCCATGTTAGGCAGAGTCCCTCGCTGACCCTCTTCAAGAGAAATCTTGATGAGTGGATGGGAAATCGTACATTTACTCCTGGGATCACTTCTATGGCCCTGCTGGACAGAGGCTCAGGAATGTAGTCTAAAAGGGAGGCGAAAGCCAACACATTCTGGCTAGGCTTATAAATGCCCCAGGGCAGATAGCCTAGTACCTACCTATGAACCTATGAACATATCCTTAGCTGCCATAACAGAAGCCTTTTTAGCCCATACTCCTAAATACTTAATCTTTATTGGTGAACCAATGTGTATGGGCACAGAATTTATAGCTATAACCTTTGTTTGATCTTCATTATTTTTTTAAGCCCAAAAGATTTGAAACTGTCTCATAATGTTACACAACACTGAACTGTCCTTTTCTGGATTCATCATGTACAAAATAATTCTGCAAATAAAGCCAACTTTTCTTGACTACCATACCAATTATTTTCTTGCATTTCTGAGTGAGTCCCCTATTTCTTTGCCATTGGCTGTAAATATAAAACAAATGACAAAGGGAAAAGAGGAGGTTCTATATTATGATATTGCATGTTCAAAAGAGCGAACGACACATAATCGACCCCATGTAAGCGAAAGCTTACAAAGTAGAAACCTCAGAACAGCGATTTTTTCCCAAGGGAAAAAAATCGCTGTTCCGAAATAAAAAAAAAAAAAAAACTGTAAAACATTACATAATGTGGGGGGTGACACCCCCGACATGGGGGGACTGTGCTTCCCACACACACCCTACTTAAATATACCAGCTCTGAGATCGCACTACTGTGCCGAATATGGCAATGTAGTGAAAGCGGCCAAGCAAATTCTTTCCCAGGGAAAGAATTAGCTGAAAAGCTGCTTCGCTATTTTGCCTTTTCGCACTTTTCAGTTCGACAATAACGCATTCGACAACCTGCATCTGCAACAGCGTAATAGGGAACCAAAGAGGATACCTCTGCCTGGTTCCTTTGTTCAAACCCAACTTGGAACCCACCCACACTTTATTTCTTGCTTCCAGTCCTTCATATATTCTCATAATTAACATTATTATTGTATCAGGGAATGCAAATGCTTCCATTACCCTACTCATAAAGTTCCAGCTTACTCTGTTGATTGCTTTCTCTGCATCTAGACCCACTAAATGCAGCCATATTTTCTTATATTCTACTTTCCCTTCTAGATCATCATTGTTCTGTTAATGTTGTCACATCTTTGCTGCCCCTCCATAATCCTTATCTATCAATTTTGGCAACACATTTGCCATTCTTTTAGCTAGTATAGACATAAATACTTTATAATCATGGTTTAAATTGAATGGGTCTATATGAAGCTGGGTCTAATGAGCCTTTACCATCTTTAGGTAATACAGCCACCACATCTTTCTTCCAAGATGTTGATGCTTCCACTTCTTTTTAGGTTTTGAACAGAGAAACCAGGAAGGTGTGTCATCTTTCCCTTTTGTTATTTGTGTTAGATTTAGAACCATAAAACAACATCTACCCACATACAAATTATTTAAGCAATACCTATATTTATGAGGACATGATAAAGCTAAAGTACTTGAGTATGGGTTAAAAAGGATTCTGTTATGGCAGCTAATGATATGTAGAAGAAGACTAAACAAAAGTTAATAGACTGAGAAACATGAAGATCTGTTTTATGGATATGGATAGCAAGATCCAAGCAGTGAACATATTTTAGTCTCTTTAGTCTTATTAACAGGTCAGGCAAATGTTTAACAACCAGAGGATAAGCTGTAGATATCAATTAATAAAGAGTTGAAGGATTGTGTCTGGCAGGGGAAGAGGACAAGAGTTGAGTGGGGTAAGTTGATACTTCCAATGGAACAAGGTGGTTTGGGGTTACCTGATTTGAAGGGGTATTTCAGAGCGCACAGTTAAGGCTCCTATACACAGCATAAGCAGAGACCTATAATTCAAAGTTGAAAGTGATGATGCCACAGGGGGTAAGCTCAGGAAATAAGGACAGACTGGGATTTTACATGCAGATCCTTAAGGAGAATAACAATAACCATACTGAATATTATATTCACTAAGTAGCAGAAAGTATTCTAAGAACTCAGCCAACACAGGAATGGAGAAAGGAGATTCTGCAACTAGGGATGACTGCAGTTGCGGGTACAGAAAATAGGTAAGAGGAGGATGGAATTTACTGGAGAAAACTGGTAAAGGAGCCATGGTATTAGGAGCAAATAATTAGAGAGGAAAAGGTAACAGAATGGGAAGAGGCCAAGAATATGTTTGGACTGCATTCTGGAGATCGCCTTCCCTATCAAGGTGTGATATCAGAGTACAGGCAATATGCGAAAGTAATGGGGGATCCTAAGTGAAAGACAAGCACAGGTAGAGTTTTTAGTAGAATCTACAACAGAAACTGCTGTTAAAAAAGGGGTAATTAGGACAAAGGATCTGAAATCCTTAGACATAGTAAGGCCTTATTAAGTTTAATTCTGTTGGCTGCCAAAAAAAAAAAAATACTAGAAAATGAAAAGTCTAAATCAACTAAATTTGAGGTATCAAATATTATAAAAGAGATAGAACTGGAAGAGGGATCTTTAGAAAAAGGAAGGAGCAAATTACATAGAAATAAATGGAATTTTTGTGAACAATACAAACAGAATAATGTTCAGAAAGAAGAGTAAGAGTGAGGTTTAAAGGAAAGCAGGAGTTCAGCAGTTTATGTAATGTTGGACTAATGAGTGCTATAATGAAAGAGATAATGTAAGTACATGGGGAAATGTTAATATGGTTAATCTTCTATTCTGTTAATGTATGTTTGCCTGTGTCTTAAGTGATAATTTAATAAAGGTGTTAAAAACTTTTTTATTTCCTCCTTAGCCTTTTTTGCATCCAAAAATGTCCTTAATCCTCCAGAAAAGAAATATATTCTGCAACCTGCTTGATACAGCAGCTTGAATCTCACACCTGTGTCTTGGGAGTCCCTCATTGGTGGAATAAGTTTGCCTCTCTTTTGCCTAGTGTACAGTGAATAATCATTTTTCACAAACTCTCTGTGTTTCCAGTGTTTAATAATTTATCTTTCTGACACGGTTTTCTCAGGATTAACTCTCTTCTGGTAAGATTGCATCTTTACTAATATAGGCCTTGGTTGCTTCCTCATGGCTAGGCTTGGAGCATACAATCGGTGTGCCCACAGTAGACAAATTTTGGTGTGGAACAACAATCCATTTGCTTATTTGTGTTTTCGGAAAACTAATATAGTCTGTCAAATTTCTCTGGTGTAGCACAAAATCTCAAGTTTTCTCTGCACACTCTGTCATCTAACTACTGTATTTTGAAACAGCTCTTCTTGGGAAGCCTCATACTCAGCCTGCCTTTCCTTAATTTCATCCCCTTTTATAGTTTTACCAGTTTCATCTGAATATCTAGTGAAAAATACTTTTATTTTTTACAACCTTCTTTGTTATTTGAGTTGATATATTCATTCAGAGTACATTTAATTTATTTTTTCCTCTAAAATACTGGAAGCCATCTCTTGTACAAAGCTGAAGCTTGAACCGCTTCTTGCTGAATAGCTGCAGGGTCCTTCTCAGACAGTGTTTTCTCTTCACCTTTTCTGGTTTATTTTTCTTTCGGGTTCTCTACATTTCTTCTTTGTTAACATTCAGGCAGTGTAATTAATAGCCAGTTACTGAATTTTACTCAAAATAACAAATCTGAAGTAGTTACTTCATTTGCTCTGCAACCTGTGGGTATCGGATCTGACTTCAGATCCGAGCCGGCAGCTTACCAAGCTCCAAGATCCGAGCTCCTAGCTCCTCCCCCCTACCCATAATCCCCTGCTACCAACCACATTACCTCAGATCGTTTTTTGCCGCGGCTGAAGAAGCTTTACTTTTGAAGAGCTCCTGGCTGGGTGAGATCGTTTTCAATCTTTTTTCACCAAAAACTTCAAAATTGTGTGTTTTTACTGGTACAGTAGTTAGTTTTCTTGTCACTCCCCCTCCCTCCTTAGTGTTTGGGTGTGTGTGTGAGTGCTTCAACATGGCAGAAGGGCCTAAGGCCATTTTTTCCAAATGTACTGAGTGTGGCCACAAGCTTTCCCCAGCTGATGGCCACACTCAGTGCATTTTGTGCCTGGGGGCAGCCCATCTCTCAGAGGCCTGCCAGATCTATGCGGCCTTTAACCCCCGGGCACTTCGGGATAGGAAGAACAAGCTGATCCTGGTGGGAAAGCTCCCCCAGGAGTCAGCTTCTTCTTCCTCTCCTGTTCGGGCTCCGGCTGCCTCAGCGGCCTCGGCGCCCTCTGTTCCCTCAGCTCAACCCGGGACTCAACCTCCCACTTCGGGTTTGAGCTCTGGGGAAACTAGTGCCTCCTCAACTAAGGAGAAGAGGCACAAGGATAAGAAGGGGCATAGATCCCATAAAAGGCAGACCGAGTCTCACCCCTCGGCTCTGCCAGCTAAAATAACTAAGTCTCCTTCGGGGGTCTCCGGATCCTTCTCCTCTCGGCTCCATTCGCCTAGCTTCTCGCCGGAGCCAGAGGAGGAAGAACGGTCTCCCTCAAGGTCGTCGAGGTGGCCCTCCCGGCCCGCCTCGACTACCTCTTCCAGGTCAACAAAAAGCATCTCCGAAGCGGATATGGATCGGATGATGCGTCGGTTCTTACAGACCCAAATGCAGATGGGGGTGCTCTTGCCTCCCCCCCTTTGGGGGGGGAGTGCGGCCCCCATGTTTGCCTCGATCACTTCTTCTCCGACTCGTTTTCGGATCTCGGAATCATCGGATCCGTGCCCATTCGGACCCAGGGAATTGTCGGCGCCGATAGTGCTGGTCTCTTCGACGCTGACTATGCCCTCGAGCTTGTCGGATCCGAGTTCTCGGGGCCGAGGGCTGAGCATCGGATCCGAGGGAGTTGTTGTATCTTCGGAGCTGTTGGGTTCGGAGCGCACCTCTCTTTCTCGGCGCCGACTGCTTTGGCTCCGACCCCGATCCCTTCCTCGGAGCCGAGGAGATTGCTCTCAGAGGCTGGCGAGGGTGAATCTCCTTCAGCTTTTGAGGTAGTGGAGAGGGTACTGTCGAGATCCTCCAGATGCCCGGTTCGGGCTGTGGATCCACCCGTACCCCCACTGTATGAGGGTCTGTCTTCCATTATCCGACCATCGGGACAGCCTGCCCATGCCCTCCAGCTAGTTCCTGTTGAGGAACAACAACCCGTGGACGAGCCCTCTTCGGATAGCCCCACTGAGGAGGTTCCTCAGAAACGTCAGTGTAAAAGGAGGCACCTGGACTCCCCCGAGTCCGTTACCACTGACACGGACTTAGATGATAGGGAGGGCTCCCAAAGGTCACCCCCTGAAGATGCCTCCTTTGGAGACATCATGGAAATGTTGCGTATTAGAGGGGGGTGGTCTGCCCAAAAACCTTCCCTTCATGAATCCGTGTTCCTGGAGGCGTTTGAGGCAGGCCCAGCTACTTCTTGGGTGTACCCTCCGGCCGACCCCCTGGTGGACTTAATTACCACCAGGGCGTGGAAGAAGCCCGACACCGTGAAGCCAATACCTAGGTGTCCCGACAAAATACTGAGCCCCCCCACAGATAGGCTGGTCCACCCGCCAGATAAAGAATCTCAAGCGTTGGACCGGATTGAGAAGCGGATGTTTGCTTCAGCGACCTTTTCTATAAGGGCGCTGAACTATATGGCACATACCATCAGGCTACAGCGAGACTTGATCAAGGAATACGCTGCAGCCCCCCCCCAGAGTCCATGTCGGTTGGGGACAGGAATGTGTTTACGACACGAATGGCCACTCTGAAATCCATCTCCAATACGTCTATGCGGCTCCTCTCTCATGCTTCGGAGGGAGCCGCTAGAGCCATCGGAGCAGGGGTCATCTTACGACTTCACGCCTGGCTCCGTCTTTGCGACTTCGCGGATCCCTTCAAGGAGACCTTCGCGAACGCCCCCTTTGACGGTTCTGCTCTTTTCGGCAAGACTGTTCGCGATACGCTGGTCCAAAGCAAAAAGGACGGGAAGACGCTGTCTGCTGTCGGAGTCCGCTTCTCTAGTCCCCAAAGATCCTTCTCCAGGAATCAGAGGGGACAAAAGAAGCTGTGGTTCCGCAAGTCTCAGCAATCCCATCCAGCTGCGGACCACTCGTCCTCTAGAGGCAGTGGAGGACAAGGTGGACGCCGGCCCAGAGGCAGAGGGGGGGGGGCGCGTAATTTCGGGTCTAGAGAACCTTTCTCGGACAGACCCGCGCAACAGCCCTGAGGGCTCGCCCGACTGTCCCTCTCTGGAGGCAGTCGGGGGGACGGTTGACGGAGCACCTGTCAAACTGGGAGTCCCTTACAACGGATTGATGGGTGCTCCGTATCATTTCCAGAGGGTACTTCATTCCTTTCCTAAATCTTCCCCCCAAAACCAGACACCTCCCCGATGTACCACCCGATCAGTGGGAGGCGGTGGCTTTAGAAATTGTAAAGCTGCTAAGAAAAAGAGCCATACAGTCTGTCCCCCCAGATCAGTCCGGATTGGGTTATTACTCAAGGTTCTTTTTGGTGCCAAAGAAAACGGGGGACCACAGACCCATCTTAGACCTTTCCGCTCTGAACCTGTTTATACCCAAGGAAAAGTTCCGGATGGTCACTCTTCAATCTATCCTCCCCCTTCTGCGGGAGAACGACTGGATGTGCTCCATAGACCTCAAGGATGCGTACTACCACATTTTAATGGACAGACGATCCAGGAGGTTTCTCCGCTTCCGGCTCGGAGCCAGTCATTATCAATTCAGGGTTCTTCCATTCGGCCTCACTTCAGCCCCCAGAGTGTTCACCAAAGTCATGGCAGTGGTTGCTGCCCACCTGAGACTTCAGGGCATTCAGGTCTTCCTGTACCTAGACGACTGGCTCCTTACCACGACCAACAGGCATCAGCTCTCAGTAGCGAGAGATTACGCACTGACTCTAGCCCACAACCTAGGCATTTCAGTAAACCTGCAGAAATCCTGCCTGTGCCCCACTCAAGCCCTGGAATTCATAGGGGCCAAGTTGGATACTCGAATCCCTCGAGTTACCCTAACATCAGTCAGACTGAACAGCTTGTCTTATCAGGTGCTAGCCCTTCTATGGAATCCTTCTCCTCCAGCGGAGTTAGTCCTGAGGGCACTAGGGTCTATGGCAGCCACGATCGGTCTTTCCCTCCATGCCCACCTGCGAATGCAGATATTGCAATGGACCCTTCAAGTCCAATGGTCCCTCTTGCTCCACCCGTTGAACACTCCCATACCGCTGAGCAGAGTTTGCAGGGACTCCCTTCTTTGGTGGTTGCATGAGCGGGAACTCAGAGAAGGGAGGCCCTTTGTGATCCCCCCGGTCGAAGCCACGTTGACCACGGACGCTTCTCGCCTCGGGTGGGGAGGCATTGTTCAGGCAGATCCGTTCAAGGCACGTGGACTCCCCTAGAGACCGCATTGCATATCAATGTCCTAGAGATGAGGGTGGTGCTTTTGGCGTCGCAAGCCCTCCACGACCTTCTTCCCCTGGGGACTATTGCGATCCAGACAGACAACATGTCTGTAGTCTGGTACATAAACAAACAGGGAGGAACCAGATCTTACCCCCTGTGTCGAGAGGCCATGAGAGTTTGGGAATGGGCGATCTCCACCAACCGCTTTCTGGTAGCAACGCACATCCCGGGACGATCCAACATATTAGCGGACAAGCTAAGTCGGGTGCTCCTCACTCCGTACGAATGGTCTCTGAATCCTTCTGTTGCGAAACAGATCTTCCACAAATGGAGTCAGCCTTGCTGCAATCTTTTTGCTTCTCCTTTAAACACAAAATGCAGCGAGTACTTCGCAATAATTCCCCCCAGAGGGGAAACCCCCAGAGACGCTCTGGTCCATGCTTGGCCTCCCGGGCTCCTTTATGCTTATCCTCCCCTTCCTCTCATGATGAAGTTCATTCAGAAAGCCTGTCGGTTGGGGAGCAGAGTTATCCTCATAGCCCCATTCTGGCCTCGGCAGATCTGGTTCCCCTTTGTGCGGTCTCACAGTGTGGCTCCTCCGTGGATTCTGGATCCCAGTCCAGAACTGATTTCTCATCCCGTGGATTGCCCAACGCCTAACCTGGTCAGCCTCAAGCTTGCGGCTTGGCTGATCCAGTTCCATTAATGGTTAGGACTCCCGGTATCTCATCTCCCATTAAGGCCATTCTGGTTGCGGCTCATAAGCCATCTACCAGAAAACTTTACAACAGTAAGTGGAAACGTTTTTCCATTTGGGCCGAAGATAAGTGCTTGGACCCATTTACTGTCCCTATCCCGACCATCCTAGACTTCCTCTCATTAATCTTTCATCAGGGAGCAAGCGCTTCTACGGTTAAGGTACAATTGGCTGCCATCTCCCATTTTCATGTGGGTGATGGCATAGGTTCCTTAGCATCTACAAAGTTGTGCAAAACGTTCTTACGAGGCATCTTCCTTTTAAATCCACCAATAAAGTCTGTGGTTCCCCCATGGGACCTCACTCTAGTCTTGCAAGCCTTAACAAGTCCACCTTTCGAACCTGTGGCCTCAATTCCGTTGAAGTGCTTGTCATGGAAAACAGCCTTCTTAGTGGCCATTACTTCGGCCAAAAGGGTTTCAGAATTACAAGCCTTGTGTATGAAGCCTCCTTACCTTATCTTTCACAAAGATAGAGTGTCCCTCAGGACTAACCCGTCTTTCTTGCCTAAGGTTGCTTCAGAAGCAAATATAAATCAATCAATAAATTTACCAGTGTTTTTTCCCACATTTCAGAACAAGGGAGAATACACATTACACAAATTGGATGTACACAGACAGCTGCGTTTCTACTTGCATAGGACTAGAGAGTTTCGCAAGTCGGACCAGTTATTTGTCTCGTATGCGAAATCAGCCATGGGTAAAGCCATTTCCAAAGTTACTGTGGCAAATTGGATTCGTCAGTGTATTATTCAGGGGTATATATCATCTGGCAAACCAGCCTCGGTTAATATCCGTGCTCATTCTACAAGATCTGTAGCCACTTCAACAGCCTTCTGGTCTAGGGTTCCAGTGGACGACATATGTTCAGCGGCTACTTGGTCCTCTTCTCATGCGTTCATTTCTCATTATAAATTAGATGTGATTTCGAGAAGTAGGGCTTCTTTTGGCTCCGCGGTGCTTCGGAATATCCTTCCGTAAGGACCACCCAGGTTCTTATAAGTAGCTGGGGACTCTGTCCCACAGGTTGCAGAGCAAATGAAGTAACTACTTCAGATAAAGAAGCTATGTACTCACCATAACATTCCATCTGAGTAGGTACTTCATTTGTCTGCAACCGACCCCCCCTGCCATCCCCCGAACCTTTTGGGATTTTCTGATCACCTTTGCAGTTGATTTTTCAGGTTTACAGGTTGGTAAGGCAAAAAAAATGATCTGAGGTAATGTGGTTGGTAGCAGGGGATTATGGGTAGGGAGAGAAGCTAGGAGCTCGGATCTTGGAGCTTGGTAAGATGCCGGCTCGGATCCGAAGTCGGATCCGATACCCACAGGTTGCAGACAAATGAAGTACCTACTCAGATGGAACGTTATGGTGAGTATATAACTTCTTTTTTTCACTGGTTCCCTTTTCTCATTTTCTGTTTTCACACTGGAATAGCTGAAATTAAGCTGTTAGTCAGTGTACAGCTAGCTTGGACGTCTCTCAGAAAGAACCTCTTTATACTTGCTTTACTTATCCATTGTAAAAAGGAACCTTTTTGTGCGTACTTCTTATTCAGTGTCAGAAACAGGCATTTTGTGCCTTTTTCTGATACACTGTGAGAGAGAACCTTTTTTGTTCTTGTATCCCTTTCCTTGAGTTCCAGAACTGATTAGCACTAGTTGGGGGTGAACACTAAGATAACATTTTGTAGAAGTAAAGTTATAAAAAGGAAAAAAAATGCTATATTTTCCAAATTAAAAAGTATTAATTCATTCATGTTTCAGGGGGTTCATAGGTTGGTACTAGGCTCTCAGTCCTAGGGCCTATACAAGCCTAGCCATAACAATTCCCTGGATATTTCTTCCCACAATATTTACTTCCCTGGACCCCTGTCTAGCAGGGTGACTGACGTGATCCCCGGGGTGAATTTCCTATCTCCCATCCAATCGTCAAGGTTCCTTTTGAAGAGCGCTAAGGAGGTGCTCTGCTTGACATGTATGGGCAGTCTATTCCAGAGTATGGGGAAATAATAATAAATAATAAATAAATAAGCAGGGTCTTCACCCTTTGTCACCTTTCACAAGTTTGAAATCAACTGAACAGGCAATAGACAGTATTTAAATTGGTGCTTATTTGCCTTTACATGCATTCTCATTCAGTGTAGCCGAGTGCTAGCAAGGTTGTCTAGCTCACAGAGCAATAACTTCATTTGCCCCCCCCCCCCCCCCCCCATGGAGAAAAGAAAAAAAAGAAGGAGCTCAAAACTGTAGCAAGAAACTTTGCTAAACTGTAGCATGTTCATAAGAAACATTGATATCATTTAAACATCCATGATAAAGAACATTGCTAAAGTGCTTTACCGCTACTTTGCCCATTCCTTTCTGGGACAGGTCAAGAACCATTTGGAGCCTAGACTAAATCACCAGCTGCACCCCTCCAACGGCTTGCACCCAAGGCAGACACCCCCTCTTGCATCAACCCTGCTACAGCTTGCAGTACAGTACGTAATACTTTATGTTTTAATGACTGTTATACCTTAATTACATGAAAACAGGGGACCCAGGACTGCCACCAGTACTATGTTTAAATGCTGCCATTTCATGGCATAGTTTTATAGCATGCTGATTATGAAAACATACATTGTTTTTCACTTAAATGCCATGGTGGTACGGCGGTAGCGTTGTTACCTCACTGCAAGAGGTTCTCCCGTTCGATTCTCGGTGTGGCTTGGGAGTGCCTTCTGTGTGGAGTCTGCATGTCCTCCCCGCGGTTGGGTAGTGTTCGAAAGACATGCGTGCGTAAATGGGTGTGCCTTCGTTGAAGGTTGGGCGTCGAAATGGCACCTCGGCATTTCGTAAAAATCTACTGCCAATCATTAGCGGACCGGAGTTCCGCTGTGGCGATCCCTTACCAGGAAAAAGCCAAAAAGACAAACAACAACATTGTTTTTCACTTAATCCTTTATATTATAATGACTGCCATGTAGGAACAATATTGTAATGTATTTTGAACAGTTGAATGAAGCAGTACCTTTTTAACACAGTGCTGATATTCATAGCAGTCCCCTTCTGCTTGTTAAACTACATATAGTGAATTGACGCACAACAGGTTTTCACTTAGCACTTTGTCTTAATGGCTGCATGCCTTCCATTTTCACATTAGCTTTAACTGCTAAACACATACATGAGTCAGTGAATTTGAAAGGATTTTTTGGTCTCAAACTTGCCCCTTGGCTTATCATTTAGAGCAACTGATATTTGTGTGTGTGTGCATGTGCATGTGTGTGTGTGTGTGTGTGTGTGTGTGTGTGTGTGTGTGTGTGTGTGTGTGTGTATGCATATATATACATATATATATATATATATATATATATATATATATATATGTGGACTTAGTTCATAAGCACAAAAGTACAGAAGAGCAAACTTCAAAAGACTGAGACCAGAGTGGCGAAACTTCATAATAACGAAAGCTGAAAACAACAGACTACACAGCATTGAACATCTGCACAGCAGTACAGAGCAAACAAAAGTACAATCCAAATGTTTTGTAGTGGGCAAGCCCCCCTGCACCCCACCCCTCTGCATATTACATATACCAACACAGAGCTCACACTGCAGTTGGGAATGGACAGAACCCCAAGGAGATCGTAGGTTTACCCCGGGAATCATCTCTGTGTCACTGCTGGACAGAGGCACAGCAAACTAATGGGTATAGTATTCTCATCCTAAGGGGTGGTGAAAGCCACACACACTCTGGCTAGGCTTATAAATGCCCTAGGGCAGATAGCCTAGTATGAACCTATGAAGCTGTACTGCAGTCCCACATAATAACTCATCTGCCTGTTCGATTTTCTGCAGATCGTTGTTTTCGGCTTTCATTTTTATGGAGCTTCAGCATTCCAGTCTTGATCTTTAGAAATTCGTTCTTCTGTACTTTTGTGCTTAATGAAGGTAACACACACACACATATATATATATATTATAGTTTTATATATATATATATATATATATATATATATATATATATATATATATTATAGTTTTATATATATATATAGGTTGTGTGTCTGTGTGTGTGTGTGTGTGTGTGTGTGTATATATATATATATATGTGGATCACCTTTAAAATCTCGAAAGCTCAAAATCCTGAATCTCAAAATCCCGAACACAAAATCCTGAAAGCTCAAAATCCTGAAAACACAAAATCCTGAAACTCAAAATCCTGAAAACACAAAATAGACATACTGACGTCATTGTGGCTTTGCTATTGTTAGCCCTGTGGTGTTAGGTCATGCGTTGGGTTCAGGTAAGTGTGCGGTTGGTTGTATGTTAGCCTTAGAGGCGGTTTAAGTGAGTTAGGGTTAGGGCGCAGGTTAAGCATGTATGCAATAGTGACAAAAATTAGGGTTAGGGGCGGTTTAAGTGAGTTAGGGTTAGGGCGCGGGTCAGGTGAGTGTGCGATAGTGACGGACCTTAGGGTTAGGGTTAAGGTCAGTCGGTAGATATTAGTGTGTTTGTACTGGCATATTAGCATTATTTGTGTTTTCAGGATTTTGAGTTTCAGGATTTTGTGTTTTCAGGATTTTGAGCTTTCAGGATTTTGTGTTCGGGATTTTGAGATTCAGGATTTTGAGCTTTCGAGATTTTAAAGGTGATCCATATATATGTATACATATACACACACACACACACACACACACACATATATATATATATATATATATAATATATATATATATATATATATGTATGTATGCATGTATGTGTGTGTTTGCGTGCGTGCATCCTTGCATAGAGGGAGAGATTATATTGATATGTATAATGTGCAAATACACACACACACAAAGTTGGAGGCAGAATGATGCATAAACTGTGGGAATGAGTTACAAGGGTTTCATATATCTGTATTGCAACCTCGCCCTCATAAATGTGTAAGTAGATGCATCATTCATTCATGCCTTCCTCCCCTTGTACTGTCCTTTTGTTTTACAGCATCTTACCTGCAGATAATGACATACAGTGAGACATAATACCTCTGATCCTGTTGTCATGCTGCTTCTACAGGCAGAGATTGGGTTGTGAGAGGTACCATGTTGTGTAACAGCACAATACTGAATTTTGTAAAGGGTGATTTACACATTAACTTCGAAGCCAGACATTATGTCCAGTGTTGCTTGGTGGTGGCAGATAATCTGGTAGCAAACACAAAAGCCAGGAAGCGTGCAGCTACAACCCAGAATATGTCAGAGTCCTGCTCTTCTGGGGTGAAATGAATGCTAATTGGAATATTAACCCATTTTTCTAATACAAAAGAACAATACTCAAGTATGGCTGTATGATGCTCATGCTGAAGGATGCGTTAACTTCCCAAAATGCATGTGTAGTATGAAATAAGGGATTGTATTTCTTGTGTCTCATGTCACCTAGTTAAACTACTCTGAGTAAATTATTTTAAGAAGTGGGTGGTAGCAGTGAAGGACTACATTGCACCTACCATACTGTGTGGCACTGTTACTATCTGATGCAAGATTCAGCAGACTATGTATTAGAATGCAATGCATATTATCATTTGTTATCTTAACTTTAGTTACAACATCTTGCATGACAGTACTTGCTTATACTGCCATCTTAGAGGTTTGACACAAATAAACTGCTAATACTATTCAAGCAGTCCTCAGATGTATACTGTAATGCAAGAGGTTTATTGTGCTAAACACTGGTCAGACATTCCCAACTCCTCAGAAGAAAAAATAGAATTGTATTAATTTAGCATCAGTAACCTTGCTTACTGCTTGTCTTCTTCTACTTGTCCAACTTGCCCCTTCAGTTCCTCTTTCTGATCTCTGAGTGAAAGTCTGTTTCCCTCCCGATGAGCTCCACAGAAATTATGCTGGCAGTGGCAGGTTAGACTCCAGACACTTAGCAGCAACTTAGTAAACTTTATGATAAAAATGTTCTTCAAGTCTTCTAGCTGTATTTCTGTGGCGATCAACCACTCTAATTCCTTTCAAACCACATCAGGCCAAATACAAAGCTCAGATCTGCTGCTGTTGTGATGGACCACTTCCACCAAACAATTAAGTCCAGCCAGACTAAAAGCTTATCCTTGACTATAAAAGTTCAGTTGCTGCAGCAATTCACTACCACCAGAACCTGCTTTGGCTCACATTAAAAGTAAAAACAAAACCTCACCTCCTTTACTCCATGTCTGTGGCAGTTGACCACTTCAGTTCCACAATAATGTAAATGAAATACCTTCTCGAGGATCTGCTTAATATGTAGACCCAGCAGATGTAATAAAACACACATCAGTACAAGCTTGTTTAATTCAAATACCGTGATGTGATGTCAGGATGTGAGGATGGCAGCTTTCATCAGTGCATGCAGTAAACTGACTGTAAAAAACAGACTGGTGAGCACCCCACTGACTGATTGGACAGTCAGTGACATCAGCAAGTTCAAAGTTGGTATGAGCAGGTCTCCTTTTAATTTTTGAGGCTGCTTGCAGGTAAATTGGGAAAGCTAGAAGTGAAAGATTTTTTTAATAGAAAATGGGGAATCCCATTCAAATTGGAACACATATTTACTAAATATTATTCATCTAATGTTGATCTGACTTATTTTACAAAAATTATTCAGCTTGGCTTACTGATTGTACTCCTGTAGCTGTTTAGTACTTTGATCCAGTGCTAATCAACATATACTCATTTGGTTTCACTGTGCTGTTTTTATACATGTTCTATGTGCTTATTCCTATCTGTCAGATCTTACGCTTGTGTAGGCCTTTAGCTTAAATCATGGTTGTAAAAGATCTTCAGACCACACCACCCACCAAATTAACTAGCATAAAACGAAAGAGTTAACTTGTATTCTGTGTCCAATGTCATTAATGTTCAAAAATGCTTTGGGGAGAGGATTAGGAGTGAGAAAGTTAACTGTAAGTAAAGACATTTTTTTCTTATTAGCACTATTTTTGTAGTGTATGTTTTTCTTTGCATGCTGTAAAGTTTTCACAGTTATTTTTAAGGGTAATGGGGATTGAAAACATGTTCCTGCCTTTTTTTCTCCCTTCTCCCTTTACTCTTGTTCAGTTCAGAGAAATGTAGGCAATGCAGTGAAAAAAAAGCCTGGTTAAAACAGCATGACAAAAGAAAATTTGATGTGCTTTTTCTCATTCTTGCATGGGGAAATGACTGGATTAAGGACCTTAGATTGATTTAGTAACAAGTTTTAAGAGTAAGCAATTAAATGAAAAAGAGGATTGAATATTATGAGTCTTTTTTCTAGCAAAAACATGTATGCTCAGTAGCAGTTCTGCAGCTGGTCATCATGTTTCCATGGAATCAATCTGATAAAGAGAAACTGTCTGCCTGGTTCTCGTGTCTCCATTGAGACAATCTGATAAAGAGAAACTGGCTACAGGCTGGTGGAGAGTGATTGAGTGAAGGAAAAAAAACTAAGAAGAGAATCTGGCTAGGATATAATGTTCTCTGAAAGCATTCAAAGGTTTCCCAGCTGGGAGAGCTGTAAATAAAAGAAAATAGCAATTAGCACTTAGTAGAAGCACAGGCTGCACCATGCATCTTAGCATGTTTAACCTTTTTTTTAGGTTAACTTAAGTCTGTTAGTTTGGGACTTCTGTTCCTATTAGAAGGGTAAAACTTCAATATTTGAAGATGTACATAGTATTGTGTGTTAGTATTTAGTTAATAGGTTTTTGGGAGGTATTGGGTGTGTTTGTTTTTTTTTTCTTTTTTTTGTTTGAGGGTCTTCAATAACAAAAAAGTTTTGAAAGATGTGACATAGGCTCAAGTGTATATGACAATAAAACAACTGTATAAAAGTTCAATCTGTCAAACAGTGTATACAGGTAACACCAAAGCTGAAACTAAACATTTAACAAAAAAAGTGTTATACGTAAAAGGTGGGAATAATAACTTTTTAATGCAATGATGCTTTCTGTAATCAACAGTGCACAGATAAATACAAAAAAAGAAAGAGTACTGAACAATATTAAAAAATGTAGAGTGCAAATAGCTATATTACAGTACACCCACTTAGAAAGACATGAACATGTGAATTTGATAAAGAAAGGTTTTCAGGCTGCTTATTCATCAGAATACCCGGGACAAAGGAAAAGAGCCGTATTTGTATTACTTGCAAGAGGAGCTCTAATAATGATAGAAGAGGATAAAAAAGATAATAATGACAGATTTGGCATGCTAAGGAGCTACTGGCCAAGGGAGGAGGTTTACACTGGCAAGTATTTATATTCCATCTAAAACTGCTATAATGGAACTTAAGAAAATTCTGGGAGAAATAATCTGTTATAGGTGTGATTTGCAACAGTGAAGATGTGTCTGGAGGGCCCAGAAAGGAAAGTATAACAAAGGAGGGTAGATTTTTGAAGAAATTTATGAAAATATTTGGCATGAAAAATGTGAATTCCATAATAGGAGTGTGGAGTGCATTTATACATTATTCCCTAAGATATAAAAACTGGACTAGGCTAGACAGAATTTACATTTCACAGGAGCATGTGCATTTAATTGAAGGTCTTGAGATACACCCAATAACTATTTCAGATCATGCGCCAGTAATAACCAAAATAAAAACATAGGGTAATGAAATAAAAATGAGACACAGGCACTTTTCCACCTATCTATTGAAAAGATAGGAATTTAAGGAATGGGTAGTGGAGATTATTCAGGATCTATTAAAGGGGATAGAAATTTATTTTAAAACTATAGCTGGAGAGTGGGATAAAATTAAGGTGGAGTTTAAAAATAGGGTGGAAGTAAAAGAAAGGGAGCTATGGTTGAGAAGTAACAAGAACTATTTAGAGGGACTGACAAATGTTAAAGTATTGCAGAATATGGGGAATCTCACAGAACAAGAAGAGGATCGACTGCAGAATGCTAAGCAGAAAATAAGGGATTGGGCAAGGAAATGAAACGGATACGGAGCAAACACCCTCTGAGAAGTCAAAAGTCAATAATAGAAGGAAAATTTCAAAACTCAGAAGGTGAACCAAGGCTGCAGCATCAAAGAACACAAGCAGAGTGGTAGATGTTACTGCATAGAATTCTTGTATAAAGTCTCTCCACCAATAAACCACTCACGAGAAATAAATATCGTAAAAGATCGTCTTTTACGATATTTATTTCTCGTGAGTGGTTTATTGGTGGAGAGACTTTATACAAGAATTCTATGCAGTAACATCTACACCGACTACTTGCTTTTGTTCTTTGATGCTGCAGCCTTGGTTCACCTTCTGAGTTTTGAAATTTTCCTTCTAGAAAATAAGGGATTACCTTGATAATATGCATGTGTTTATAGAAAGATTGCTTTTAAACAACTGTTTTTGATAATGACAGCAGAGCACAAAAACTTTTAGCACAATGACGCAGGCAACAGAAAGTAGAAAGGGTTGTTGCCAAGCTTAAGGAGCGTATAACAAGGAAGCTAACAAGAGGTAGAGTTATTAGAAATATTTTGGAAATTCTATGAAAGTCTGTATAAAGCAGAGAAATATGGAAATCAAGAAAATATACAAATGGAAATGTTTATGGAAGAATTAAATATGCCAAGGTTAGAGGTAGATGAACCTCAATTAGTAATGTTTAGGATAGAAGAAGTTGAAGTAAAAATTGTGATGTATAACAAATCTGCAGGAAAGTCCCCAGGACTAGATGGTATTCCTGTGGAGGTTTGGAAGCTAAGAGGGAAAAGACTGTTAAAGATCTGGAAGGCTTTTTAACAGTATTTTAAGAGGAGGAGAAGCGCTAACATCCTGGAAGAAAGCAGTGCTAGATGCAATGCCTCAGACCCAGCTTCATACAGGCCCATTTCAATACTAAACCATGATTGTAAGGTGTTCATGTCTATAATGGCTAAAAGAATGACAAAAATAATGCCAAACTTGATAGATATGGATCACTGTGGTTTTGTGGAGGGGAGGCAAACGTTTGACAACATTAACAGAACCAGAATGTAAGAAGATACCATAGTTGCTGGTGGGTCTTGATGCAGAGAAGACATTTGACAGAAGTAAGCTGGGACTTTATGAGCAGGGCAATGGAAGCATTTGCATTTCCTGAAAAAATTATAAGGTTGATTAAGAGGATATATGAGGGATCGGAGACGAACATTAAAGTGGGTGGGGTCCTCTCTGATAATTTCTGTTTGAGCCTAGGAACCAGGCAGGGGAGTCCTCTTTCCCCTTTGTTATCTGCATTATATTTAGAACCACTGGCAAAGAAAATAAGGGACTCGGAAATTCAAGGATATAATTGCTATGGTAGTCAAGAAAAGCTAGCTCTATTTGCAGATGGTATTATTTTATACCTGAAAGAATCAGAAAGAGACATTACAGTGTTGTGGAACATTTTAAGATGATTTCATATCTTTTCGTGATACAAAATTAATGAAGCTAAAACAAAGGCAGTAGAGGTAAATTATGTACCCACACACAAATTGGTTCAGCACTATCTGTATTTATGGGGACATGATAAAATGAAATGTTTAGGAGTATAGATTAAAAATTATACTGGTGTGGCAGCTTAGGCTATGTGGGAAGAGACTAAACAAAAGATAATTCAAAAACTGAGAAAATGGGAGCTTTGTTATATGGATATGGATAGTAAAATATAAGCAGTCAAAATGTTTTTAATCCCTTTAGTCTTATACACAGGTCAGGCATATTTTTATCAAGCAGAAGAGAATTTGTGGATAGCAATTAATAAAGAGCTGAAGGACAGTATCTGAGAGGGGAAGACAGCAAGAGTCAAGTGGGATAAGCTGATTCTTCCAGTAGAACAGGGTGGAATGGGATTACCCAATTTGAAGGGGTATTTAAAAACTACACAGTTAAGGCTCATATATATATATATATATATATATATATATATATATATATATATATATATAAAACACAAGCAGAAAACTATAATTTAAAGTGGAAAATGATGATGTTGAAAAGGGGGGAAGCTCAAGAAACAAGGAGAGACTGGGATTTTGGATACAGGCCTTTAAGGAAAATAACAATAATCATACAGAATGTTATATTCATAAAGTAGCAGAAAGTATTCTAAGAACTAAGCCAACATGGGAATGGAGAAAGGGGATTCTGCTAATAGGGATGACTGCAATTAGGCATATAGATAATAGGCAAGAGGGGGTGGAATTTATTGGAGAAAACTGCCAAAGGAACCAAGGTATTGGGAGCAAATAACTAGAGAGGGAATGGTAATAGAATGGGAAGAGGCCAAGAATTTATTTGGACTACAAGTTAGAGATTGCCTTCCCTATCAAGGACTGATATCAGAGTATAGGCAAAGAGAAAAAAAATAGAGGGGTCCTAAATGAAAGACCAGCACTGGTAGTTTTTTTAGTAGTATCTAAAACAGAAGCTGGCATTAAAAAAGGAATAATTAGTAGAGCATATACAATTTTGCATGATAACTATAAGAATCAGTCAGAGTAGGTTAGAAAAGTTTAGGAAGAGAGATTGAATATGCAATACACAAAAAAAAAAAAAAAAAAAAAAAACAATGGGTGGATATATGTATGCCTCCCAAATATGCAACAAAATCTTGAAGATTTAGGATTTCTGCTTGGAAATGTCTACATAGATATTTTATACCCTAAGCAGACTCCAGAGAATTTTTCCTTGGGCAGACAGCAAATGTTGGAGGTGTGAAGGGGAAGAAAGAGGTACTTGGAAACATATTTTCTGGGATTGAGGTGGGTTGGCAGACTTTAAGGAATCCCTGCGGGATGCACTGTCGGAGATGTTTGGTGGGTGGATTGGTGTGATGAGGGAGATGATTTTTCTGAGCTATGGTACAGAATCAGACTTGCCTAGACATGGTAAAGCCTTGCTGTGTCTAATTGTGGTGTCTGCCAAAAAAAGCAATTACTAGAAATTGGAAATCAGAATGTAAACCAACTATTTTAGAAGTAGTGAATATAGTAAGAGAGATAAAACAACTGGAATTGAGATCTTTAGAAAAGGATTGTAGCAAACTACATGGGAAAATAGGAAGTGTGTGAGCAATACATACAGGGGAGGAATGAGGTTTAAAAGAAGGCAGCACTTAAATGAGCTATATAGTGTTTGGCTGAAAATGATTGGGTAGATTATTAGTGATGTATAATATTTGCAACTGGGAGTGTATTAATATCCAACACACTTCTGAATCTCCAAAAGGAATCCCCCAAGGTCATTTTGCTGACTCCCTTCTGGCTCAGGCAGCAGTGGTAGTCCCTTCTTTTGGAAGTGGCCAGGGGCAGTTACCACAAGCTGCCTCTCAGATTGGATCTACTCACACAAGATAAGGGGAGTTTAATATACCCAATCCTGATCAACTGTAATTGACTGCCTGGATGAAAGGGTCTTAATTCCCTTTACACTCCTGTTTACTGAGGGCATGCAGCAGATACTAATGGAGGCAAGAAAGCCTGCTCTTGGAAGATCATGTATTAGCAATGGAAAAGGTTTTAGTTTTTTTAGTTGGTGTCAGCAATATAACCAATACTTATTCAGGGCTAGTTGTTCTCTAGTTTTACAAGATTTGTGTGAGTGACTGTGTTATGGCCTTTTTTACACCTCTGTCAAGAGTCATTTACCAGCCATTTCAGCATGCCTGGCCATAGATTTTCTTTAAGTACATTTTTGTGTTAAATTGTTTTTTTAAATGGGTTTTACATAGAGGGCCTCCAAGAAATCAAGTTGTCCCTGCTTGGAATCTTACTTTTGTGTTAGAAAAGCTAATAGTTGCTCCATTTGAACCAGCTAACCTAGCTGACTTGAGGTTCTTAACATGGAAAACAGTTTTACTGATTGCTCTAACCTCTGGAAGAAGAGTATCTGAGTTGAAAGCTCTTACAGTGGATATAAAAAGTGTACACACCCCTGTTAAAATGCCAGGTTTTTGTGATATAAAAAATGAGACCACAATAAATCATTTCAAAACTTTTCCCACCTTTAATATGACCTATAACCTGTACAATTCAATTGAAAAACAAATCTGGGAAAAAAATATAAAAATAAAAAACATACAATACACTGGTTGCATAAGTGTACACACCCTTAAACTAATACTTAGTTGTGTGTGCACACCCTTAAACTAATACTTCGTTGAAGCACCTTTTGATTTAATTACAACATTCAGTCTTCTTGGGTAGGAGTCTATCAGTATGGCACATCTTGACTCGGCAATATTTGCCCATTCTTCCTTGCAAAAGCACTCCAAATATGTCAGATTGTGAGGACATCTCTTGTGCACAGCCCTATTCAGATCACCCATATATTTTCTATTGGATTTAGGTTTGGGCTCTGGCTGGGCCATTCCAAAAATTTAATTTTCTTCCGGTGAAGCCATTTTTTTGTTGATTTGGATGTATGCTTGGGGTCACTGCTGTGTTGAAAGATAAAATTCCTCTTCATCTTCAGCTTTTTAGCAGATGCTTGATGGTTTTGGGCCAAAAGTGACTGGTATTTGAAACTGTTCATAATTCCCACCACCTTGACTAAAGCCCCAGTTCCAGCTGAAGAAAAGCAACCCCAAAGCTTGATACTGCCAGCACCATGCTTCACCATGGGGATGGTGTTCTTTTGGTGATGCGAAGTGTGTTAGCACCAAATGGATTTTTTGGAATTGTGGCCAAAAATTTCAACTTTGGTCTCATGAGACCGTTTTCCCACATGCCTTTGGGAGACGATGTATTGTTCTGCAAATTTTAGCTAGGCCTGGATGTTTTTCTGTATAAAAAAAGGCTTCCATCTTGCAACTCTATCCCATAGGCCAAATATATGGAGTATACGGGAGATTGTTGTCACATGAAGTACACAACCAGTACTTGTCAGAAATTCCTTCACCTCCTTCCTTGTTGCTGTAGGTCTCTTGGCAACCTTCCTAACCAGTTTTCATCTTGTCTTTTCATCAATTTTCGAGGGACATCCAGTTCTTTGCAATGTCACTGTTGTCCCATATTCTCTCCACTTTTTGATGACTGTCTTCACTGTGTTCCATGGTATAGCCAATGCTGTGGAAATGTTTTTGTACCCTTCACCTGACTGATACCTTTCAACAATGAGATCCCTTTGATGGTTTGTAAGCTCTTTGTGAACCATGGCTTTTGCTGTAGCAGGCAACTGAGTAAATGTCAGGAAAATCTTACTAGGACAGCTGAACTTTATTTGGGGTTAATCAGAGTCTCTTTAATTGATGGCAGGTGTGTACCCAAGAAGACTGAATGCTGTATTTAAAGCAAAAGGTGCCTCAACAAAGTATTAGTTTAAGGGTGTGCACAGTTATGCAACCAGCTTATTGTATTTTTTTTATTTTGTATATTTTCCCCCTAACAGATTTGTTTGTTTTTCAATTGAATTGTACAGGTTATAGGTCACATTAAAGGTGGGAAAAGTTTTGAAATTATTTATTGTAGTCTCATTTTTATATCACAAAAACCTGGCATTTTAACAGAGGTGTGTACACTTTTTACATCCACTGTATATTAATTTGAAATTACCTGACCACTGGATCTACGCTTAGGGGCGTGTTATCAATGTGGTAGTTTCCAGAGTAAGCAGTCTTCCCAAAGGATACTAGTATGTATTTCTTTGCAATGAGTTTTAGACAGTGGCTCTTTTACCAGTTATTGGTCAGTGTCAGGCCTTTTTGGAGGGTATTTAGTATCTTTGGAGGATTCTCTGGCTGCATCTAGTATGCAGTCATCTGGAAACATGATCAGCCAGAGGCCCTTAATGTTGGCCTTGACTTTAGAAAAGTAGATGACAAAAAGGATCTTCTCTAGCACTGAGCCTTGAGGAACTTCACTAGTGACTGGTCTTTTGGTAGAGGTAGACTTCCCTATCCTATCTTCTTGGTTCTGTCTTTGAGATGGCTGGCTATCCAGTAAGTGACACAGGGGTTTATATCTAATTTCCTGAGTTTCTCTAAAGTGCTTGAGTGGAGTATTTAATCAAATGCTTTCTTCTTGTTCAGTTTAGAGAAATGTAGGCAATGCAATGAAAAAAAGCCTGGTTATATGAGCATGACAAAAGAAAAATTAATGTGATTTTTCTCATTCTTGCATGGGGAAATGACTGGATTAAGGACCTAAGATTGATTTAGTAATAAGTTTTAAGAGTAAGCAATTAAATGAAAAAGAGTATTGAATATTATGAGGCTTTTTTCTAGCAAAAACATGTATGCTCAGTAGCAGTTCTGCAGCTGATCTTCATGTTTTCCATGGAAGCAATCTGACAAAGAGAAACTGTCTGCCTGGTTCTCATGTCTCCATGGAGACAATCTGATAAAGAGAAACTGGCTACAGTCTGGTGGAGAGTGATTGACTGAAGGAAAAAAAACTAAGAAGAGAAACTGGCTAGGATATAATGTTCTCTGAAAGCATTCAGGGAATTACCTGCTGGGCGAGCTGTAAATAAAAGAAAAAAAACAATTAGCACTTAGTAGAAGTACAGGCTGCACCATACATCTTAGCATGTTTAACGTTTCTTTAAGGTTAACATAAGTCTGTGAGTGTGGCTGTCAGTTTGGGACTTCTCTTCCTGTTAGGAAGGTAAAACTTCACTATTTGAAGATGTACGTATTATTGTGTATTAGTATTAAGTTAATAGGCTTTAGGGGGTATTGGGGTGTGTTTGTTTTTTTTTTTTTGTTGAGGGTCTTCAATAATAAAAAAAGTTTTGAAAGGTGTGATATAGTCTCAAGTGTATATGACAAAAACAACTGTATAAAAGTTCAATTTGTCACACAGTGTATACAGGTAACACCAAAGCTGGAACTAAACATTTAACAAAAAAAGTGTTAAGTAAAAGGTGGAAATAATAACTTTTTAATGCAATGATGCTTTCTGTAATGTCTTTTAATGTCAATGGTCTCACAGATAAATACAAAAAGAAAAAGAAAGAGCAGTGAACAATATTAAAAACATGTAGAGTGCAAATAGCTAGGTTACAATACTTGAACATGTGAATTTGATAAAGAAAGGTTTTCAGGATGCGTATTCAGTGGAATACATGGGACAAAGGAAAAGAGCCATACTTGTATTAATTGCAAGAGGAGCTCTAATAATGCTAGAAGAGGATAAAAAGGATAATAATGGCAGATTTGTCGTGCTAAGGATCTACTGGCACGGGAGGAGGTTTACATTGGCAGGTATTTATATTCCACCTAAAACTGCTATAATGGAGCTTAAGAAAATTCTGGGAGAAATAATCAGTTTTCAGCAAAGAATATTAATTATAGGCGGGGACTGGAATGTGATTTGCAACAGTGAAGATGTGTCTGGAGGGCCCAGAAAGGGAAGTATAACAAAGGAGGGTAGATTTTTGAAGAAATTTATGAAAATATTTGGCATGAAATATGTGAATTCAGTAATAGGAGTGCGGAGTGCATTTATATATTATTCCTTAAGATATAAAAACTGGACTAGGCTAGACAGAATTTACATTTCACAGGATCATGTGCATTTAATTGAAGGTCTTGATATGTACCCAATAACTATTTCAGATCATGCGCCAATAATAACTAAAATAAAAACATAGGGTAATGAAATAAAAATGAGGCACTGGCACTTTTCCACCTATCTGTTGAAAAGATAGGAATTTAAGGAATGGGCAGTGGAGATTATTCAGGATCTATTAGAGAGGATAGAAATTTCTTCTTAAAATATAGCTAGGGAGTGGGATAAAATTAAGGTGGAGTTTAAAAATAGGGTGGAAGTAAAAGAAAGGGGACTATGGTTGAGAAGTAACAACAATTATTTAGAGGGACAGATAGATGTTAAAGTATTGCAGAATATGGGGAATCATACAGAACAAGAAGAGGATTGATTGCAGAATGCTAAGCAGAAAATAAGGGATTACCTTGATAATATGCATGCGTTTAGAAAAATTGCTTTTAAACAACTGTTTTTGATAATGACAGCGGAGCACAAAAACTTTTAGCACAACGACGCAGGCAACAGAAAGTAGAAAGGGCTGTCGCCAAGCTTAAGGAGCCTATAACGAGGAAGGTAACAAGAGGTAGAGTTATTAGAAATATTTTGAAATTCTATGAAAGTCTGTATAAAGCAGAGAAATATGGAAATCAAGAAAATATACAAATGGAAATGTTTATGGAAGAATTAAATATGCCAAGGTTAAAGGTAGATGAGGCTCAATTACTAATGCTTAGGATAGAAGGAGTTGAGGTAAAAATTGTGATGTATAACAAATCTGCAGGAAAGTCCTCAGGACTAGATGGCATTCCTGTGGAGGTTTGGAATCTAAGAGGGAAAAGACTGATAAAGATTTGGAAGGTTTTTTAACAGTATTTTACGAGGAGGAGAAGCGCTAACGTCCTGGAAGAAAGCAGTGGTAGATGTAATACTTAAGAAGGGTAAAGATCCATCAGACCCAGCTTCATACAGGCCCATTTCAATAGTAAACCATGATTGTAAGGTGTTCATGTCTATAATGGCTAAAAGAATGACAAAAATAATGCCAAACTTGATAGATATGGATCACTATGGTTTTGTGGAGGGGAGGCAAACGTTTGACAACATTAACAGAACCAGAATGTAAGAAGATACCATAGTTGTTGGTGGGTCTTGATGCAGAGAAGACATTTGACAGAAGTAAGCTGGGACTTTATGAGCAGGGCAATGGAAGCATTTGCATTTCCTGAAAAAATTATAAGGTTGATTAAGAGGATATATGAGTTATCGGAGGCGAACATTAAAGTGGATGGGGTCCTCTCTGATAATTTCTGCTTGAGCCCAGGAACCAGGCAGGGGAGTCCTCTTTCTCCTTTGTTATCTGCATTATATTTAGAACCACTGGCAAAGAAAATAAGGGACTCGGAAATTCAAGGATATAATTGCTATGGTAGTCAAGAAAAGCTAGCTCTATTTGCAGATGGTATTATTTTATACCTGGAAGAATCAGAAATAGACATTACAGTGTTGTGGAACATTTTGAGACGATTTCATATATTTTCATGATACAAAATTAATGAAGCTAAAACAAAGGCAGTAGAGATAAATTATGTACCCACACACAAATTGGTTCAGCACTATCTGTATTTATGGGGACATGATAAAATGAAATGTTTAGGAGTATAGATTAAAAATTATACTGGTGGGGCAGCTTAGGCTATGTGGGGAGAGAGTAAACAAAAGATAATACAAAAACGGAGAAAATGGGAGCTTTGTTATATGGATATGGATAGTAAAATATAAGCAGTCAAAATATTTTTAATCTCTTTAGTCTTATACACAGGTCAGGCATATTTTTATCAAGCAGAAGAGAATTTGTGGATAGCAATTAATAAAGAGCTGAAGGACACTATCTGGGAGGGAAAGACAGCAATAGTCAAGTGGGATAAGCTGATTCTTCCAGTAGAACAGGGTGGAATGGGATTACCCAGTTTGAAGGGGTATTTCAAAACTATACAGTTAAGGCTTCTATTTGTATAACACAAGCAGAAAATTATAATTCAAAGTGGAAAAGAATGATGTTGAAAAGGGGGGAAGGTCAAGAAACAAGAGGAGACTGGGATTTTGGATACAGGCCTTTAAGGAAAATAACAATAATCATACAGAATGTTATATCCATAAAGTAGCAGAAAGTATTCTAAGAACTAAGCCAACATGGGAATGGAGAAAGGGGATTCTGCTAATAGGGATGTCTGCAGTTAGGCATACAGATATTAGGCAAAAGGGGATGGAATTTATTGGAGAAAACTAGCAAAGGAACCAAGGTATTGGGAGCAAATAACTAGAGAGGGAAAGGTAATAGAATGGGGAGAAGCCAAGAATTTATTTGGACTACAGGTTAGAGATTGCCTTCCCTATCAAGGACTAATATCAGAGTATAAGCAAAGAGAAACAAAATAGAGGGGTCCTAAACGAAAGACCAGCACTGGTAGTATTTTTAGTAGCATCTAGAACAGAAGCTGGCATTAAAAAAGGAATAATTAGTAGACCATATAAAATATTGTATGATAATTATAAGAATCAATCAGAGTAAGTTAGAAAAGATTGGGAAGAGAGACTGGAGAAACAATTCACAAAAAAAAAAAAAAACCAATGGGTGGATATGTATGTCTCCCAAATATGCAACACAATCTGGAAGATTTAGGATTTTTGCTTGGAAATGTCTACATAGATATTTTATACCCCAAGCAGATGCCAGAGAAATTTTCCTTTGGCAGAGTAAATGTTGGAGGTGTGATGGGAAAGAAAGAGGTACTTGGAAACATATTTTCTGGGAGTGAGATGGGTTGGCAGACTTTAAGGATTCCCTGTGGGATGCACTGTTGAAGATGCTGGGTAGGTGGATTGGTGAGATGAAAGAGATGATTTTTCTGAGCTATGGTACAGAATCAGAATTGCCTAGACATGGTAAGGCCTTGCTGTGTCTAATTGTGGTGTCTGCCAAAAAAGCAATTACTAAAAACTGGAAATCAGAATCTAAACCAACTATTTTAGAAGTAGTGAATATAGTAAGAGAGATAAAACAACTGGAATTGAGATCTTTAGTAAAGGATTGTAGCAAACTACATGAGAAAAATAGGAATTGTACATACAGGGGAGGAATGAGGTTTAAAAGACGGCAGCACTTAAATGAGCTATATAGTGTTTGACTGAAAATGATTGGGTAGATTTTAAGTCATATATAATATTTGCATCTGGGAGTTTGTTAGTATCCAACACACTTATTAATCTCCAAAAGGAATCCCCCAAGGTCATTTTGCTGACTCCCTTCTGGCTCAGGCAGCAGTGGTACTCCCTTCTTTTTTTTCTTTTGGAAGTGGCCAGCGACAGTTACCACAAGTTGCCTCTCAGATTGGATCTACTCACACAATATAAGGGGAGTTTAATATACTCAATCCTGATCAACTTTAATTGACTGCCTGGATGATAGGGTCTTAATTCCCTTTAGACTCCTGTTTACTGATGGCATGCAGCAGATATTAATGCAGGCAAGAAAGCTTGCTATTAGAAGATCATGTATTAGCAATGGAAAAGGTTTTAGTTTTTTTTTTAGTTTGTGTCAATAATATAACCAGTACTTATACAGGGCTAGTTGTTCTCTAGTTTTACAAGATTTGTGTGAGTGACTGTGTTATGGCCTTTCTTACACCTCTTTCAAGAGTCATTTACCAGCCATTTCAGCATGCCTGGACATAGATCTTCTTTAAGTACATTTTCGTATTAAATTGTTTTTTAAAGGGGTTTTACATAGGAGGCCTCCAAGAAAACAAGTCGTCCCTCCTTGGAATCTTACTTTTGTGTTAGAAAAGCTAATAGTTGCTCCATTTGAACCAGCTAACCTGGCTGACTTGAGGCTCTTAACATGGAAAACAGTTTTACTGATTGCTCTAACCTCTGGAAGAAAAGTATCTGAGTTGCAAGCTCTTACAGTGAATATAAAAAGTGTACACACCCCTGTTAAAATGCCAGGTTTTGGTGATATAAAAAAATGAGACCACAATAAATCATTTCAAAACTTTTCCCACCTTTAATATGACCTATAACCTGTACAATTCAATTGAAAAACAAATCTGGGAAAAAATATAAAAAATAAAAAACATACAATAAGCAGAATGCATAAGTTTGCACACCTTGAAACTAATATTTTGTTGTGTGTGTGCACACCCTTAAACTAATACTTTGTTGAAGCACCTTTTGATTTAATTACAACATTCAGTCTTCCTGGGTAGGAATCTATCAGTATGGCACATCTTGACTCGGCAATATTTGCCCATTCTTCCTTGCAAAAGCACTCCAAATCTGTCAGATTGCGAGGGCATCTCTTGTGCACAGCCCTATTCAGATCACCCACAGATTTTCTATTGGATTTAGGTCTGAGCTCTGGCTGGGCCATTCCAAAAATTAAATTTTCTTCTGGTGAACCCATTCTTTTGTTGATTTGGATGGATGCTTGGGGTCATTGTTGTGTTGAAAGATGAAATTCCTCTTCATCTTCAGCTTTTTAGCAGATGCGTGATGGTTTTGGGACAAAAGTGACTAGTATTTGGAACTGTTCGTAATTCCCTCCACCTTGACTAAAGCCCCAGTTCCAGCTGAAGAAAAGCAACCCCAAAGCATGATACTACCACCACCATGCTTCACCATGGGGATGGTGTTCTTTTGGTGATGTGAAGTGATGTTTTTGCACCAAATGCACTTTTTGGAATTGTGGCCAAAAATTTCAACCTTGGTCTCATGAGATCAGAACACATTTTCCCACATGCTTTTGGGAGACTTGATGTATTGTTTTGCAAATAATTTTAGCCGGGCCTGGATGTTTTTCTGCAGAAGAAAAGGCTTCCGTCTTGCAACTCTACGCCATAGGCCAGATATATGGAGAATACGGGACATTGATGTCACATGTAGTACACAACCAGTACTTGCCAGAAATTCCTGCAGCTCCTTCATTGTTGCTGTAGATGTTCTTCATGTTTCACTGCTGCAGTCATTACATTTGGGTAATTTGCTGGCAGGTTGCCCTCAGTCGGCCTGATTAACAAAGTCTTGGGTCTTGCGTCGGTTGCTGTCCCTTCTTCCATGACGTCAGGTCATCAGGGGATAAAACATGCAGCCGATGCCATTACACCAGTCTTTCTTGCCACGCGGTGCCCAAAGCAGAAGCAGTTCGCAAGTGCCAGTCAGCCGACTCCTGAAATTTTCGTTTTTGAGTTTCAGAACCGAAGTCTTCAACTAAAAACTAAGTACCCCATTGGGGAAACTTTTTCTTGCTCCTTACTGATGTCAGTAAAAGTTAATAATTGTATTACTTGTGGGAAGAAAATACCTCATAAGGATTTTCATTTGTACTGTATTACTTGCCTAGGCCCTGACCACAACATGCCTTGCTGTCGGTTTTGTGCTAAATTTAATCAACGCACTATTAAACGTTGGTATATTTTTGCTTCTAAATATTTTGGCTCGAGATTTAACTATCCAGAAATTTTGTCGGTTTGCAGTCTGACTACCGGAATACCTAAAAAACGCAAAGCGTAACTGCCAACTGATTACCCAGGACAAGTGGGTTTTAAATATAGTATACACAAATCTGAATTGAGGGGTTTGTTTGATATTAGCAATAATAAGAAGTGTTATAATTTAACTTATGATGAATATATGGCCTTGAAGAAGTTAGAACTGAATGAAGATATAATCATTAAACAAGCGGATAAAGGAGGTGCTGTTGTTGTCATGGATCGTGATAACTACATTAGGTCTGTTACTGCCCTTATTGATGATGGTGATGCGTTTAAGTGTATTTCCTTTGTTGATGTTAAAAAACATATTAGTATTGTTAATATGTTTGTGTATGAATTACAAATTAATAGAGATATAGATTTGGATCTGTTTCACTTTTTCACTGTACCATGTCCTGTTATTCCCCAACTCTATGGTTTACCTAAAATTCATAAGATTGTGTTTAATCCACCGATGAGACCTATAGTGTCCGGGAATGGGTGGATAACAGAGCCGATATCAGTGTATTTACATAAATAGTTGTACCCCTTTTTATCAAAATGTGGAAATATATTGAAAGATACTGGTGATTTTTTGAATAAGCTATCTAATTGGTATAATGGTTTATATGTTAAGAATATTAATATAGGAGAATACTTGTTCATAACTATGGACATTGTATCTCTCTTTACAGTTATACCAAATAATCACGGGATTGATTCTATTAGAGATTTTTTGATGATGCAGGGAACATTGTCTGTTAATTATGTTCAAAATATTTGCTCTTTATTAGAACTGGTTTTGAGTAATAATATTTTCATTTTTAATCAACAGTTATACTTACAACTCAGCGGTGTTGCTATGGGCACACCTGTTGCTAACACGTACGCAAATTTAGTTTTACATCAATGGGAAACACAATATATACATGATGGTCACAATTTTTTGAATAATAATATTTGTTTTTATCAGAGATTTGTTGATGATTGTTTTATGATTTGGAAGGGCCCATTTGAAGATTTAATGCAATTTGTATCGTATTTAAATGCAACCACCCCCTTCTTAACTTTTAAAACAACTATATCTGAGAGTGAAGCGTTATTTCTTGATGTAAAAATCAGATTAGATGATGGATTGATGCATACTACTATTTTTAAAAAGGATGTACATACAAATAGATATATACATCATGATAGTATGCATGCCCCTCATGTTTTTAAAGGTGTTGTCAAGGCACAATTTGCCAGGGTCATTAGACTTAACACCAGTGATTCATGTTTTTATACACAATTGGATGAAATGTATGATGAATTTTTGATGTGTGGTTATGACAATGAATTGCTAGCAGAGTTAAAGGCCTATGTTATACACAACAGGGAGACTAGATACTCCCCTTTTTTTTAGAATTAGTGATACTGATGACATGTTAATCTCTGAACCGCCTAGTCAACCTCATAGGGAGAATAAAGTGAGGTATGTGACCACTTTTTGTAATAGAGCTTTTTCTATTAAGCATATTATACAAAAATATTGGTCAGTTTTGACTGCATCCCGAGATTTATAGGATGCTGGGTAGCAAACCCTACTTTTCATATAGAAATAAGAGAACTATAAAGAGTAGGTTATGTTACAAGGACTTTAAACATGGTTCTAAAACCAGTTTGTATGTGAATTTGTTTGGATTGACCCGTTTTGGTACATCTAAATGTTTGAATTGTTCTTGTTGTGTAGATATTGTTGACACCTCTATTTCTTCTTTGTTTATTCATCCCATTACTAATAGAAATTCTAAGTTTAGACTTATGGCGAATTGTGACACTGTTAATGTTGTGTATATGGCTACTTGTGTAGTCTGTCCTTCATTTTATGTAGGTAAGACTACACGTAAGCTAAAAGAAAGAATAATTGAGCATAAATCTGAGATTAGGAGAGAGAATATAAATAATGCTTTGTTTAAGCATATACAATCACATGGAGGTGATCATAAGTTTAGGTTTAGAGTTATAGACACGGTTGTACCATCTGTTATGGGTGGGGATATAAATAATATTCTTGAGATTAGAGAGTATGAATGGATGTTAACATTAGCAGCGGATCGTTTACCTGGCCTTAACTCTGCTGTAAGTCTGAAACCAATTTTAATGAGAATACAACGTATTAAATTATAGGCATATTTATGTATCTATGTTAGATTTATATTATTTAATGGATTTGATTATGTATTCTAGTCATATGACGTTGGCTGCTGTCATGTGACTCGTGGGCTCTTATTTAAAGCAAATTGTGTTTTGAATGTATTTGTGTTAGTATTGAAGAAGGGTTCTACCCGAAAGCTTTGCTTGTTTGATAAAGTTTTTTATCCAACGTTTTGTGTGTGCCTTTTTGATATCTAGATTCAGCGCCTGTTTTTTTGAGTTTTAAATATAGTATCCCAGGGATACAGATTTCATTTCCACACGTTGCCGATCCCAAACGGATGTCCAGATCTGCCTCCAAATCAGTGGGCAGAGGCCCAGAAACAAGTTATGTCCCTCATGAATATGGGGGCTATTCAACCAGTACCAGAAAAGGAAAAGGGACAAGGTTTTTATTCAAGACTTTTCCTGGTACCCAGAAAAGACAAATCATGGCGTCCAATTCTGGACTTATCCATTCTAAATACATTTCTGGACATTCCAAAATTCAAGATGCTGACTCTACAACAGTTACTACTTATGCTAGGCAAGGATGCCTGGTTGGTAACTCTAGACTTAAAAGAGGCTTACCTTCATATCCCAATCAGAGAATCTTGCAGAAGATACCTCCACTTCAAAGCAGGCTATTTGCATTACCAGTTCTCTGCACTGCCCTTTGGCTTATCTACTGCGCCCAGGGTCTTCACAAAGTGCCTGGCATCAGTAATTGCATTTTGCAGGCAAAGAAATATTCAAATTTATCCATACTTGGACGATTGTCTAATTCAGGCAGAAAACAAGGACACTTTTCTAAAACATCTGGCGTTTGTAAAAAGACTTCTAACTTGTCTAGGGTACACCATAAACGAAAAGAAATCACAACTGGTACCCTCTCAAATAATTACATTCCTGGGTGCAAGCTTGAATACAACTGCCCAGATGACTTACCTTATGCCAGAAAAACAAATTCAATTGATGACTTACTTCAAACAGGTAGCCACAAAAACCCAGCTATCTGCAAGACAAATTCTGCAGGCGTTGGGGTTCATGGCCTCCTGCATTCTAATAATTCCATATGCAAGGCTGCATATGAGGAAACTTCAATAGTACCTAAAAAGCTTATGGAGTCAACATTGTCACAGCCTGGAAACAATGATTCCTATCATCCCTTGCCTGCAGCTAGAGTTCCTATGGTGGGCAGAGACCTGCCACCAAAACAGGGGACTGTCATTCATTCCACCCCCTGCTGCCCAAACCCTGACTACAGACACATCAGATTATGCTTGGGGGGCACATCTGGCAGGGAGATGCATTCAGGGCCAATGGAGCCCAAATCAAATGCACCTACATATCAACCAAAAAGAGATGCTAGCTGTACAGAATGCTCTGACAGCCTTCAAGGACTATCTTCATCCAGGACAACTACTGATAAAGACGGACAACACCACAGTCATGTGGTACATAAACAAGCAGGGGGGTACCCATTCCTATCCCCTTTGCAGACTAGCCATGGCATTGTGGAACATGGCCTTGACTTATCAAATAATCTACAAGCTCAATTCCTGTCAGGAAAGCAAAATACTCTGGCAGACGAACTAAGCAGAAATCTTATGGACCCACACGAATGGAAACTGGATCCACAAATCTTCAGCATGTTGACACGCAAATGGGGGAGCCCAGACAGAGATCTTTTTGCCTCACCCCAAAACTATCAGTTGGACAAATTCTGCACAAGAGTTCATCACAAAAAAGCTTGGAAAGTGGATGCTCTATCCTTCAGCTGGAAAAACCTATCAGCCTATGCCTTTCCTCCTCTGCCTCTGCTCTCCAAGGTCTTACTAAAAGTCAGACAGGAAAAAACAAAAATGATTCTGATTGCTCCAGATTGGCCTCGCCAACACTGGTACCCGCTCCTACGCAATATGTTGCACCTTCCTCCGTGGTACCTGCCTCATGCCTGGAACCAAGCACAAGGAATAAGCCACAGCAATGCCCAATATTCCTTAGATTCTGCAATATTTAACTGAGATGCTTCACAAGGGCCTATCTTTTTCTTCCATAAAAATCCATGCCTCTGCCATTTCAGCTCATTACAATAAAGAGCCTCCCCTCTTTTCTCATCCTCTGCTAAAGCAGTACCTCAGAGGGGCCAAAAATTTAAGACCTCCCAGGAGAGCATCAACTCTTGCATGGGACCTCAATTCTGTTTTGGAAAAACTCACTCTACCTCCTTTTGAGCCAGCTGCTGCTGCAGACCTAACATTTCTCTCTTGGAAAACAGCTTTTCTTTTAGCAGTCACTTCAGCTAGAAGGATTTCAGAACTACAGGCTCTTACGGCAGTGAAGCCTTTAATTATTTTTTACCCGGACAGGGTGGCTCTCAGGACCAATCCATCCTTCATGCCTAAAGTGGTATCTAGTGTGGCCCTCAATCAGACCATTCATCTGCCAACTTTCTTCCCAATTCCACAGAACAAGGGTGAGCGAATTCTGCATTCATTGGATGTTCACAGATAACTAAGATTCTACTTAAACAGGACAAAATCTCTAAGAAAATCTGAACAATTACTGGTGGCATTTGCTGCAGGGGCAGAGGGAAAGGCTATTTCAAAGCAGACTATTTCCAAATTGATAAGCCATTGTATTCGTTTCTGCTATATGCACCATGGTAAACCTGTCCCCAAGGGGATCAGATCTCATTCCACCAGGGCTGCGTCTACTTCTGCAGCCTTTCTCAGAGGGGTTCCTACCAGAGACATTCTAGAAGCTGCTACCTGGAGCTCAGTTCATACGTTCACCAAACATTACCATTTACCTCTCTTCTCCAAATCCAGAGCAGGCTTTGCCACTGTTGTCCTGCAGGGCCTTATAGCTGCTCCTAATGCTGTATAAAGCCATCCTCCCAACCATAGCTTTGGGATTCTACCCAAATGTAATGACTGCAACAGTGAAACACGAAGAACATAGTACAGTTGTGTACACTTACCATAAATGTAGATGTTCGAGTGTATTCACTGTTGCAGTCCTGGTTACCTACCCTCCAGCCCCCTGTTTTTCTCTTACTATACCTCTCCTTTCTTTTACTATGCTTAAAAGCCTTTTTGGTGTATTCGCTTTTGTTTGGAGGTATAATTTGTGTGTTTTAAATTATATGCATATATATATATATATATATATATATATATATATATATATATATATATATATGCTCCCCATTTGGGGGGCACCTGACATCTGGGGCAAGAAAAACTAATGTAATGGTGTCGGCTGCATGTTTTATACTCCTGACGACCTGACGTAATTGAAGAAGGGACAGCAACCGACGCAGGACCCAAGACTTTGTTAATCAGGCCGACTGAGGACAACCTGCCAGCAGATTACCCAAATGTAATGACTGCAACAGTGAATACACTCGAATATCTACATTTATGGTAAGTGTACACAACTGTACTGTCTCTTGGCAGCTTCCCTGACCAGTTTTCGTCTTGTCTTTTCATCAATTTTTGAGGGACGTCCAGTTGTTTGCAACGTCACTGTTGTCCCATATTTTCTCCACTTTTTGATGTCTGTCTTCACTGTGTTCCATGGTATATCCAATGCTGTGGAATTTTTTTTTGTACCCTTCACCTGACTGATACCTTTCAATAATGAGATCCCTTTGATGGTTTGTATGCTCTTTGCGAACCATGGCTTTTGCTGTAGCAGGCAACTGAGTAAATGTCAGGAAAATCCTACTAGGGCAGCTAAACTTTATTTGGGGTTAATCAGAGTCTCTTTAATTGATGGCAGGTGTGTACCCAAGAAGACTGAATGCTGTAATTAAAGTAAAAGGTGCCTTAACAAAGTATTAGTTTAAGGGTGTGCACACTTATGCAACCAGCTTATTGTATTTTTTTATTTTTTATATTTTTCCCCTAACAGATTTGTTTGTTTTTCAATTGAATTGTACAGGTTATAGGTCACATTAAAGGTGGGAAAAGTTTTGAAATTATTTATTCTGATCTCATTTTTATATCACAAAAATCTGGCATGTTAACAGGGGTGTGTACACTTTTTGTATCCATTGTATATTAATTTGAAATTACCTGACCACTGGGTCTACTCTTAGGGGTGTGTTATCAATGTGGTAGTTTCCAGAGGAAGCAGTCCTCCCAAAGGACACTAGTATGTATTTCTTTGCAGTGAGTTTTAGACAGTGACATTGTTACCAGTTATTGGTCGGTGTCAGGCCTTTTTGGAGGGTATTTGTATCTTTGGAGGATTCTATGACTGTGTCTAGTATGCGGTCTTCTGCAAACATGATCAGCCAGAGGCCCTTAATGTTGGCCTTGACTTTAGAAAAGTAGATGACTAAAAGGATCTGCTCCAGCACTGAGCCTTGAGGAACTTCACTAGTGACTGGTCATTTGGTAGAGGTAGACTTCCCTATCCTATCTTCTTGGGTTCTGTCTTTGAGATAGCTGGCTATCCAGTAGGTGACAAAGGGGTTTATACCTAATTTCCTGAGTTTGTCTATAATGCTTGAGTGGAGTATTTAATCAAATGCTTTGGCAGGGTCAAAGTAGGCAGTATGCACCATTTTGCCCTTGTCCATTGCTTTGATGACCTTCTCAAAGAAGTCCACCAAGTTAAGTCGGCCTGATCTGCCTTTGACAAAACCAAAATGGGTTAGATCCACTGTCTGAAGTTTTCCTGTGCCATTGTTTATCATTTCCATAATAATTTTTTTCACGGCTTTACATATGAGACGTATCGGTCTGCAGTTTCCCCGATTCCATAAATGGGCCTTCTTTAGATAGAGGGGTGACAGTTGTAATCTTCCATGTGCTTGACATGAAGCCCTGTCTGGAGGCTATGGCTAAATAACAATTTTAGTGGTACTAATATGTCATATTTCATGCTAAGAAATTGGGGGAGTTATGGGTATTTCCTGGGGGTCTTATGGGAGGAGAGAGAATAAAATTGGAGCTAAATGTGTTGGACAGCAGATTTGCTACGTCATCTGGCTCTGTATAGGTAAATCCATTTGCAGTTAGTTTGACACATTGTAGTCTATTGTCTTTAAGGTTATGGACAAAGCTGAAGAATGCCTTGTGATTCCCCTTCGCCTGGGAGGCTATTTTTATCTCACATTTTGCTTTGATAGACATGATAAGCCCCCTGAGTTGCTTGTTTAGATTGATGAGGGAATTTTTACCTTGCTATACATTGCACTTCCTAATTTTTGTCATGATTTCCTTCCTTTAGTTATACAACTGATTGATGCTGGAATATCACAAGGGCGGCTTTTTTTTGAGGTTGTCCTGTGTTTATTCTGGGTAGGTACAGCTGTTTCTATGCAGCCATTAGCATGATTGACTACGTAGGGTTTTTAATTTTCTTAGGGTTTGGGGTGGCTTAAAATTTTGCTAAAGCTGTTAACACTAGGAAGGATGAATTTTGCATTAGAATAATTCATAGAAGTTCTACGTTTAGCTGGGGTCCCCGGTTTTAGTTTTATTTCTAAGGACACAACTTCATGGTCTGGCATGACCAGCAGAGGCATTACACTGGGGATGCAATGTTCTCCTGTATTTGTGAGGACCAGGTCAAGGATGTTAGCACCCCTAGTAGGCATATGGACTAACTGGTTCAGGGTGTTTATGTTTACTAAGTCCAAGAATCTCTGCGATTGCATATTTGGGGTAATATATGATTCTCAGTGTATAACGGGGATGTTAAAGTCACACTTGAATATGGTGGTGAGCTTAGTGGGGAGTGTCGCAAGTACATTGAAGTATGTGTTATGGGTTTCCGGGGTCATAGAGGGGGACCAATAGCTTGCAAGAATATGGTATGGTACTTTGGCAGTGGTAAGTTGGACATGAAGAAGCACAAGCAAGTTATACTGTTTGAACAGTATCAAAGTGCATTTGTTTTGATTTAAATTTGAGACACATCCACCTTTTGACCCCTCCTGTGCCACAGATGCATTAAATGTGTGGAAGGCATTATAGCCCTGCACTGCCGGGGTGCTCGGCATAGCTTTGAACCATGTCTCAGTAACTGCACAGACATTTACATTCTCCACAGTGAAGAGAGCTTTCAGTAGCAGATTTCCTTGTTTAGACTCCTGGCATTGAACAGTAGAACTCCGTTAGATTTTCTTGGGTTGTGTTTGCTATGTTGGATGGTTTATCATCACATTAAAATACATACACACACACACACACACACACACACACACACACACATAGATATATATATATATATATATATATATATATATATATAGACACACACATACATACATGTGTACGTGTGTGTATGTGCGTGTAAATATATCTATACAAAAATGTGTGTGTGTGTGTGTGTGTGTGTGTATATATATATATATATATATATATATATATATATATATATATATATATATATATACACACACACACACACACACACATAGGAGAACTTGAAAGGATAAAGTCAGAAAAACTTCCTAACTCAAGTGCATATAACACTGCCTTTACCCTTACACACACACACATTTGAGATATATTTATATGTATATTTATATATATATATATATATATATATATATATATATGTGTGTGTGTGTGTGTATATATATATATATATATATATATATATATATATATATATATATATATATATATATATATATCAGATATGTTGAGTGTGCATGTATTTGTGCAGCTGTTATACCTGGTGATTTCAGGATTTTCAGTTCATTACTTTCAGAAAAACGTGTATAATTAGTGGTTCCAAATTTATTTTCAAAATTCTATAAAATATCTTAGCAAAGTATAAGCATGAAATATTATAAATTCAACACTGAAGCTGAATGTATGTTATTTAAATGTTACAAAGTAATTCATGTCAAAATACAGGTGTATCTTCAGGATTTTTTTAATGTCCAACTTTAATTTTTACCTATCATTTTATGAATATAGTCAGTTTATTTCCAAAGTAAAATTCAAGTTTAGTGAAGTTATCAAGTATATAAAATATAACATCACTTTCTTCTAAGTCATAATTCACTTAATAGTGAAGAGTATGAGGCCAGTATTCAGAAAATCCAAATAATTTGTTAAATCCCACCACGGTTAAAGACTTCATTTCAAATTACAGAAAGAGAGATCCCTACAATATTGCAAATTGACCATTGGTACGTGCTAAGCTAACAGCCCTTGTAAGCCATTTTAAGCTTTGCCAATTTCTCTTTCGAGGGTCTGAATTGAACTCCGTACCTTGTGTCTGTGAAGTAAACACTTTAACCATTATGCCAGCACCATTAAACCTCCTCCCAGTCACCCTGTGGACCCCATTATTGTCCTCACAGTGATAGATATTCAGCCTTTTGGATCCTGGTAGGGTGATAATTAAGCTGCAGTAATGATAGTGTCATCTGCAGTGGAGTTAGGAAAATTTTCTAACTTAGTCCAGCCCATTTCCCACTTGATGTATTTGTTGCCATTATAAAAAATATAAACAGGTAATAGCTTAGTCTAATAAATAATTCAAGCAATGAATACAACAGCAAGCTGAACACTGTAATGTTTCATTATAAAATTATAAGCTGTGAGAAATTGGTGTATTTCTTTGTACAGATTATCCTATTTGTGAAAGTGATGTCAGACAGAAGGCTGAGTGCCATCAGCAGTGCCATTCCACTTCTCCAGTGGTATTGGGCCAAATAGCATTCTTTGCCAGTAACTCCAGAAAATCTGTTTTATCAAAAATAGGTTGCTTCCCTGACTCGTCTTGGTAAAAACAATCTGTATTGCTGAAAGCCAAAGTTCCCCTTCTCTGACATTATTATATCTAAGAAGTTGAAGAACACTGGAACCACCACGAAGTAAAATCAAACAACTTATTTAATTAATAAAAGAACAAGCGCTTTCACGCACATATAACGTGCGCTTCATCAGGTTACAAGTAAAAGGAATTAGTCTCTATCCTTATATACAGCAAAGGATCACTTAATAAGGCAATTAAACAATAAAATTAGACAATTAAGCATAATAAATTAACTAGACAGGAAGCCATAACCATATAAGGCAGAATTAAAACATTGACACCTAGGTGCCTCTTTCTATAGGAACAATACAGAATCTGTGTATATGTGCAAATAAGCAAAACATAAAAACATGACAAAGATAACCATATTTAGATCTTATTATCATGGTAGAAAATACCCCAATTCCTATATATATATACTATCCTCCTATATTATTTATAAAGTACATTTAAAACAGTGAAAAAGCATCCTAGTTCATGATCTAACATCTGAAAAAAGTTAAAAACAATATAAATATTAATACATATGTGTTCTAAGGCCACTGGAAAATAAAAATAAAATAAAATAAAAATTAAAAATAAGAATAATAATAATAAAAGTGAAAAGGAGAGAAGGGGGAAGGGAAGGAGGTAAGGGTAGAAATGGAAAGGAAAAAGGGGGGGGAGAGGGAAGGAAATAGAGGGATAAAAGGGAAAAGGATATAAAAGGAAAGAAAACAGAAATAGCAAATAAAAATAGAAATGAAAAGGAAATGTGGCTAAGAAAAGTTACAAAAGTGCAGGCCTGATACTAACAGCTGTATTTAGTCCAGGTTCTATATGAGCCCTAAGGGTTAATATCCACTTTAATTCATTTAGCTCAAGAGACCCTACAGAGTCACCTTCCCTCCTATTCGGGTATTGTATTTGTAGTACTCTAAATTTAAAAGTATGCGTCTGATTATTATTATATCTACAAGCAAGCAAAGAAACACTATGCTATGCTGTCTGATGTTTGGCTATCAAAAAGAAAGTGTATTAGTTGTAAGCCATAACATGAATCACCTCAGCAGCTTGATTATCACCCTACCAGGATCCAAAGTGCTGAATATCTAACTCGTATAATCACGAAAACTTTTCATACTAAAAGCTGTCCCATCAGGCTGTGCACAACAAACTCATTAAATGACAAAACATTCAGATGTGATGATCTTTAAATGTGTGAAAACAGCTACTTGTATATTACAAATGCATCCTATTAGCACATCATTACAACATGCAGTGTCATTAAACCAGCACTAATCCTTTTTCAGTCGTACATCCTAAAGTTTCAAATGTACACACACACCAGATACTAACATATGGTAACTACAAATATAGATGTAAAGAACTGCATGCTTATAAAAAAAATAAACAATCTAACCAACAAGACCATTTTAGAATAATTAAAACAAATTTGTCAGTAAACTGGAATATTTTTAGTTTCTTTATCCACATACTAGTTACAAGAAAAATAATTAGTCCACGTTTATTACAGTACTATGTCAAAACAGTTTACAATTATAAATGAGTACAATCTATTAAATAAAATGTGCAAAACAGGCAAAAACCTTTTTTTTCATAAAACATGTCATAAATGAAACAAGGCTGCTACTATTTATGTGCAACATATATACTCATAGTGCATGTTAAAACATATACATAAGCAATGATAAATGTATTGGTACCTTTTTATACTGAGAGTGTGCAATTATATCTGGTATAGTTCCACTCAAACAAGGTCACCATGAGCTTAAGCTCAACACAAAAAATTAAAAAAGTGATCTGATGTTCTTAATTATAATTCATTCTTCAACTTTTGGGTTTGGATCTGACTCGACTGTTACTATAGCCTGTGGCTAAGTCCAACTGAAACTTTCGAGCTCCTCTGTACCCATAATGTACCATGCCCTAATATACCTCAGATCTGGTTTGCCGCTTTTCGCATACAGACATGGTCAGCTTTGCTATCAAGCGAATTTAAGGAAAAGTGCTATTTCAAAAACTTTTTCTCCCTTTCTTATTCCTGTGTACGCTTAGTGTATTTGTCAAATACCATTGCTGGCATTTTCCTTCTAATTCCTTGAAGGTTTTTAAACTTTATAATATATAACTTTTGTCTTTACTTGTAACACTTTCCTCTTACTCCATTGGTGTATTCCTTTGTACCATTGCTGGTATTTTTTTTCTTTTTTCAGTCCTCCTTACCCTTTCCAAAAAAAAAAAAAATTCTTGCTTTCTTTGTTTTTTTCAACATGCCTGAGAAAGGCTTTAAAAAGAGTAAGAAGTGTGGCCATAAGCTACCTTGTTCTGATGCTCATGGTCTTTGCATCTGTTGTTTAGGCCCAGAACATCTTAATGTAAAGTGCAGTGTTTACAAGAGTTTTAATCCACAAGCAATAGCGAACTGTAAAAATAAATTGAATCTAAAAGGACTTCTGCCTACTACTTTTTCGGAACCCATATCTGGGCTCACCCCCTTTAAGTAAACTTCTAAAGATGCTTCAAAAAAGACCTCCAAAATAATCAAGTTCTTTGACTCCGTCTTCAACGGAGCTTCCACACAAAAAGTCCAGGTTAGATCCGAAGCCTTCCGGCTCTAAGACTTCCACAGGATCACCTAAAATGGCTTTGGATCCGAGTATGTCAGATCCTAAATTACTTCCTCGGATCCGATTCTCCCCCTCTATAGACCCAGTGCTGTATAGGGTCCCATCTCCCTTCCTAGAGAGATGGCTTTCCAAATCAACATATATTGCTTCATCTCCTTCTTCCAGGAGTCTCACCGAAGCCGATGTGGATAGAATGATGAGAAAGTTCCCCTTGTTGCAGATGGGGGTTCTCCTGGCTCCTACCTATTCTGGTCAGGAAGTCTTGACCAGTTCTACCCCTCCAGTATCTGCTTCTTCTCCGATTCGACATTTCATTTCGGAGTTCTTGGATCTAAGTTTGCTGAGACCATCTGGATTGGATCTGTGGACAGTGGTGTCCTCGGATCAAGAGTTTCTGTGAGCGAGTCAAAGCTGAGTGGCTCTCAGAGCCATAGTGTCCTGGTCAGATCCGAGGTGTTGGAGTCGACTTTGAAGTGTTTGAAGCCATCTCTGCCCCTCAGAGCCTCGGCTCTGGACAGCTCGGCTTTGATTTCTCTTTCAGGTAGATTGGCTTTGGGGTAGACAGAACTGATGGGGCAGTCTGCCTCTGAGGTAGTGGAGAGAGTGTTCTTTGTTTCGGTAAGACAGACAGTCTCAAGCCCCTTGGATCTTCCTTCAACATCTCATGTGTCTTTGTGCCTGAGCCTCGACATTCGACTCCACAGGGGCAGCCAGTCCATCCCGTTCGGGCTACCCAGCAGAGTGCCACCATCTCTTCCCGGAACATCCCACCAAGGAAGTACCCTGGAAAAGAAAGTGCAAAAGGAGGCACTTGAATTCCCACAGGAATCTGTCACAGAAGACACTGATTTTGATGAAGGTGAAGGATCCCCTATATCATCACCCGAAGATGTCTCATTTGGAGACATTTTGGAGATTCTCATACAACGGGGTGGTTGTTTCATAGGTTGGTACTAGGCTAAAAGCCCTAGGGCTTATACGAGCCTAGCCATAACAATTCCTTGGCTATTTCTTCCCACACTATTTACTTCCCTGGACTCCTGTCTAGCAGGGCGACTGACGTGATCCCCAGGGTGAATTTCTGTTCTCACATCCAATCGTCAAGGTTCCTTTTGAAGAGGGCCAAAGAGGCACTCTGCTTGACATGTATGGGCAATCTGTTCTAGAGTCTGGGGAGTCTCTGGGTCAGGAACCTATCCCTCCAGCATGTTTTGTTTATTGTGATGACAAGGTTTAGATCCCTGGAGCATGTGGCTCTGGGGGATTGGGATTACTTTAAGTGTAGCATGTCCAACAAATCTGGGTTTGACATGGTCTTGTATGTTAAGCAGAGATTGCCTCTGAGAAGACGATATGCGACAGAGTATAGCTGGAGTTTTTTAAGCCGGTCAGCATAGGGCATCTGCTTTAGGCCTGTGGTTCTTTTAGTGAGGTATTTCTGCGGCCTTTCCAGTTGTTGCAGATGTCTTGAGAGGTACATAAGAAATGGGGCGTTGTATTCTATAATGGGTCTAATGAGGTATGAGTACAGTGGGACAATGACCTCCTTTTTTCTGGATGAAAAGCCCTTAGTGATGAGGTGTGCCACATAGAAGGATTTCCTGACTGTTGTGGCGATGTGGTTATCGAAGGTGAGATCACTGTCCACCTGTGTCCCTAAGTCTCTTATCACACTTTTGGTGTTTAGTGTACTGCCACCTATATGGTAATTCACGGGTACATGTTTTTTCCCAAAGGGGATAACTATACATTTCTTGGCATTGAGCTTGAGCCCATGGCTCTGGCACCAAGCATCTGTTTCTGTAAGGCCCTTTTGTAGAGTATCCACATAATTTGGGGATTCAGTAATGGCTCCCAGTTTGCAGTCATCTGCGAACTTTGTTAGCCAGAGTCCCTTAGTGTTGGTCTGTACTTCAGAGAAATAGATGCCAAACAAGTGCGGTCCCAGGACTGAACCCTGAGGTACCCCACTTGTCACTTGTCTGGAGCTGGATTTGGAGTTGGCTACTTTTACAGTGTGGGTTCTATCAGTAAGCCAGTTAGTAACCCATTGGGTGATGTAGGGATTAATGCCCAGCTTAGTAAGTTTATCTATGATTCCAGAGTGGGGGATGGTGTCAAAGGCCTTGGCAAGGTCTAGATAGGCTGTGTGGACCACTTTACCCTTGTCCATGGCACTGGAGACTGATTCGAAGAAGTCAATCAGGTTCAGGAGACAAGATTGGCCCTTCACAAACCCAAACTGGGTGGGGTCCAGTGTTTGAAAGTTGTCACTGTCTTTGTTTATAAGTTCCATGATAATACGCTCCATGGCCTTGCAGATAAGGCTCATAAGACTGATGGGACAGTAGTTTCCAGGATCCTAAGTGGGTCTCCCCTTGTGTAGTGGGATAACTGTAGCTCTGTGCCACTCAGTGGGCACGAAACCTGAGGTGAGGCTATGATTAAACATGACATGTGAGGTGCCAGTTCATATTGTATTTCATGTAGTACACAGCCCGGGATGTCATCTGGTCCCATGGATGCTGTATTCTTAGCTTTGGAGAGTGCGTTTTTTACCTGTGTGGCCGTTATAACCAGAATTTGGCAATCTTCTGGTATTGAGATGGGCCATTTAGGGGGTGAGAGGGGGTGAAGTTGGCACTGAATTGATCTGCCAGGATATTGGCAATATCCTTGGGATCAGTCTATTTAATGCCATTCTGTTTTAGCTCAGAGCAGATCTGAGCCTTGCCATTTAGATTCTTGACATAGTTATAGAATGCCTTGTGGTTGTCTTTGGAATGTTTGGCAATTTTATTTTCGTAACTAACTTTGGAGGATTTTATGAGGGATCTCAGTTTCTTACTGAGGCTGGTAAGGGAGTTTTTTGCATCCTGGGATTTTCCTCTTTTCTGCAACAGTTTCTTCCTTTTGTTGTAAAGTTTGTTTATGGCAGGGGACCACCAGATTGGCTTCCCTTTTTTGGTTTAGAGCATCTTGGTTCTGTCTGGGGTGGCACGATTCATGCATGAGTGGATGTGCTCATACAGTGCCTTAGTGTAGGATTCAGCAGTTGAACCTTCAGTTCCTGTCTGCATGGGTGTCATGAAGTTTGTCACTTCTAACCTGAGTAGCATGAAGTTGGCTTTGGAGAAGTTTTTTACAGAGGTTTCCTTACTGGGGGGGTGGGGGTGGGATGCGGATGTTAAGGGTGATTAGCTTATGATCAGACCTGACTAACGAGGGGGTGCCCATAGGTATGGAGCATCGATTTCCCATGTTGGTAATGACCAGGTCTAGGATATTGGAGCCCCTGGTGGGACTATGGATTAGTTGATCCAGGGTGTTGGAATTTATGAATTCCAAGAACAGTTGGGCAAAGGTGTTGGTACACGGGTAGTTTTCCCAGTTAATGGCACGGTAGTTAAAATCACCCAGTATTAGGGTGTTTGGTTGTATCTTAATATTTTCCAGTCCTTCACTGGAGGAATCGGTGTTCCTGGAGGTATGTGGATCTGGCCCGTCTACCTCTTGGGTGACTCCACCTGCTGATGACCTCAATGATTTGATCTCTCAGTGGGCATGGAAGGAACAGAGCGGATGAACATATCCTCAAAAGAGCTGACCGAATTCTGGCACCTCTGACAGGAAGGTAATTCTGGAGCAAGGGAGTACCAGTAGATGTCATGGTCATGGCAGCAGCCACAAAGAAGAAATTTGTAGAATAAAATTCCACTGTCCATCCTCCTAATAGATAGTCGAGGGCTTTGGACAGATTTAGGAAGCATTTCATCCATCTCAAGTTCGTCCATGAGGCTTATCTCTCATGCAGCTAAGGGTACCTCAAGGGAGGCAGTTTCAGGCATCTAAGGAGGCATGTCTGGATGCTCTTATGTGACTTTGTGGAGCTGTTCAAGCCTTCTTTCATTAATCCTCCCTTTGATGGATCTTCCTTATTTGGCCGCAAGGAGAAGAACACATTCTCCAGGTGTGAAAAAGATGGAAAGACTCTCTCTGCTGTAGGAGTACATTTTCCAACCCCTCAAGGACATTCTCTAGAAACCAACAAGGGGGACAGAATATGTTCAAAAAATCTCAGGGTCCTTTCCAAGATCCACGTGGAGATGGTTCACCCAGTGGCAGAGGGGGAACGCTAATGGAAGACTCTACCCATGCGGCAAAGGTGGCCTGCAAAAGCAAGGGTCTAGAGACACGTTCTCTGACAGGCCATAACAGCACTCCTGAAAGGAGGCCCGATTGTCCCACTGTGGAGGCAACCGGGGGTCATTTACCCCTGCACCAGGGAGCCTGGCTGGATATAGCAATAGACACCTGGGTGCAGAGGATTATTTCCGGAGATTATATCATTCCCTTTTCCCTTCCACCTCCATCCTCACAAAAGTTTCCCGATGTTCCACCCAGTCAGAGGAATGCACCAGCAATGGAAATGCAAAAGCTGCTAGAAAAAAAGAGTCATCCAGGATGTCCCACCAGGCCAGAAAGCATCCCGAACTTACTGAAGATTCTTTCTAGTGTCAAAGAAAACAGGGGACTGAAAACTGATTCTGGATCTTAGCAAATTGAACAAGTAAATTTGACACTCAAAGTTTCGAATGATCACAGATCAGTCTATCCTGCCATTTCTAAGCAAGGGCGATTGGATGTGCTCGATAGTATGCATCTTAAAGGTCTATCACATATAAATGAACAGGCAGTCCAGAAGGTTCTTACGCTTCCGTCTGGAAGCAAATAATTTCCAGTTCAGATCTCTGCCCTTTGGTCTCAACACAGCCCCCAGGGTGTTCACCAAATGCATGGCAATGGTGGCAGGTCACTTGAGACTGCAGGGATTCCGGATGCTTCCGTATTTAGACGACTGGCTCATTACCACCCCAACCAGGCATGCACTCACGATAATAAGAGACCAGATACTCCAAACTTGCTCTCTTCTAGGAATTACAATAACTTACAGCAAATCTCAGTTGCAGCCATCTCAATCACTGGAATTCTTAGGGGCAATTGTCAATACAGTATCTGCAACAGCTTTACTTCCCCTAACCAGAATACAGACATTGAGATTCTACATTGCAAAAATTGTTCGCAACACCAACATTTCAGCCCAGTTGATTCTTCAAGCCATAGGGTCAATGTCAGTGGCCATAATTCCAGTCCCCCTAGCAAGATTTCATATGAGAATTCTTCAGTGCATGCTAGCATCTCAGTGTTAATTTTTTATCAGCAGATGTCAGTTCAAGTAAGGATCACACAGGCATGCAGAAAATACCTTTGGTGGTGGATAAGGTTAGATCAGTTTTTACAAGGCCACCCATTCATTCTTCCTCAAGCCAAGGACATAGTGATGATGGATGCATCCCAGATTGTGTGGAGGGGGGGGACTTATTGGGAAAAACAGTCCACAGCACTTGGTCCCCCAAAGAGGCCGGTTTGCATATAAATGTCCTGGAGATGAGCACAGTGCTTTTAGCATTACAAGCTTTTCAGGGTGCTCTACCTCTGGAGACAGTTCAGATCCAAAAAGACAATATGTCAGTAGTTTGGTACATCAACAAACAAGGAGGAACCAGATCTTACCCCTTGTGTTGACAAGCACTCAGAGTGTGGCAGTGGGCAATCTCATCTAACCATTTTCTGATAGCAATGCACATTCTGGGGAAATCCAGCGTGTTACCAGACAAACTGAGCAGGTCCATTCTACTACCTCACAGGTGGTATCTCAACAGAAAAGTAATAGAAACGATATTCTGTCAGTGGGGACAGCCTTGCTGTGCTCTTTTTGTGTCTCTCCTAAACAACAAGTGCAGCAGCATTTTGCACTAATCCCCCCACTCGAGGAATCACTGAGGGATGCTCTGCTCCACGATTTAGCCTCTGGTCTTCTCTGTGCTTACTCACCAGCTCCCTTGATTCCCAAGTTTCTACAGAAAGCTGCAAGGTTGAAAAGAAAAGTGATCATCATTGCAACTTAATGGCCTCAACAGGTTTAGTTTCCCTTCCTTTTGCCTCATCTTCTTTACCCATGTTGGATTCTGGGTTCGATTCTATACCTACTGTCTCACCCAACAGGCACAATTCTTCTGGATATCTCAAACCTCAAGCTAACAGTGTGGTTTCTCCACTTCCATTAATAGCCAGACAACCTATACGCTCATCTCCTCTCCATCATATACTTTTGTCTTCCCATAAAGCTTCTACTAGTAAAATCTACAAAAGTAAATGGAATAGGTTTGTTTGTTGGGCACATCAAAAACATATTGATCCATTTTCAGCCCCTACACAGAGTGTCCCAGAGTTTTTGGCAGAAATTTGTAATGAGGGAGCTAGTATCTCTACCATTAAAGTTCAATTGGCAGCAATCTCTAACTTTCATGTAGGAGCTGACAATTGTTCTTTAGCCTCTAAGATATGCAAGGCTTTCCTAAGAGGTACTATTTTACTTAGACCACCATTTAAGGATCCTACTTCT